>NW_015172576.1:165770-212566 GCF_001447785.1 Gekko japonicus
CCCGGGGAGAACCGCCCCCCCCCCCCCCCCCCCCCCGGACTTCAGTCTCTTGAAGGGAGCAGATTCCTATTCCCACGCTGATCACGCCTCACTCGCCCCCTTGCCGCCGCCGCCTCCCGCTTGCCTCCCTCCTTCTCTCCCATACGCTCCCCTGGCTGTCTGTCCACCATGAGTTCTGCGTCTTGGCTGTTCTGGACTGAGGAGGCGGCGGCGCTTGCCACGGGCCTGGGCTGTCGCTCTGGCGATGCTACGCCAGGCTGCCCTTGTGGTGGGGAGGCAGAGGGTGGCCGTGTGCCCTGTGCCATGGCAGCTGGGAACTATTGTCTCTGGATGCAAAGCTTTGCTACTTCCTATGACTAGCGGTCCTCAGTTGGTACACAACACTCCCTCACCCTGAAAAGCCATCAGCCACTTCTCTTCTTGCTGGGATTTCAGTTCTTTCGGGATAAGAATCACATACACCCCAGGAGATTTTACTTCTCTGTATGTTTGCCTAGTTAGCCATGGCTGCCACCTTTGACAATTGCTGGCAGCAGACAAGTAAAGTACCCCATATTTCCCCCACCATACTGTGGTAGTGCTGAGAGTGTCTTATGGCAACCCTGCAGTGGAGTCCAATGTTACCCTTATGTTGTGTAATAAGGGGGGTGTTGTTGTAGGCTTAAGAGTGGGTCCGAACAACCCTGCAATGTTTTCATATTGCAGACTAAGGAAGAGTGGTTTACAGAAGGCTTACAACGTGGTCTGCCATTATTCCCCATATGGCACTTTGTGGTGGAAATGAGGCTGAGAACATAGCTTATGACCTACTAATGTAGCCCAGTGTTATTATTGCCCTTTGGAGAGAACCGAGGCAACAGTAGAACATAACAGTCCTTCAAAGTAGTCCTTTCAGTTAGTCTTTTCCCCCAACGCCAGATGAGAGAGGTTATAAGTTGGCCAAACTTTGAATGCAAGGAACAAGATGGTGTCACAAAGCATCACTGGAGAGGACGGTTAGAAAAAGACTTCTTGGGTAGTAGGGGAGATAGCAGGTGGGAAAAGAATAAAGTGGATAATAGAAATAGCGTGTGCACTTTGTGCATTAAAGAAGAACCATTTTACAAGCTCAGAGCTAAAAGGCCCATCGCGGATCCAGCATGCTATTCCCACAAATGGCAAGCAGGGTGCTCCTGTGAAACCCGTAAGTGAGGCATTAAGGCAGAATCTCTCCCCAGCTATTCCTCTGAAGTACCTTGGCAGCCATTCGGTGGTATACTGTGTCAAGACATGGAGGCTCCATTTAGCTATCATGGCTAATGGCCATTGACAGACCTCTTCTCCATGAATTTAGTTAATCCCCTATAACTCCACCTAATTTAAAGGCAAGCAGCATGTGCTTTGGCAATGAACTTTAAACAAAGACATGAGAATGGTCTTGCTGGATCAGAACAAAGGTCGAGCTGTGGTTAGCCAGGTGCTTCTGGAAAATCCACTAAGAGGATGTGAAGGCAACAGCCCTTTCCTCTCGTTTGGCCCCAGGAGCCAGAATTCAGAGGTGGGTTGTCTGTAATCTCTACCAGGAGGCCGGGGAAGCTTTTGTGGGGGAATCGCAGGCGGCGCGCAGGGGGCGTGGCACGTCTTTAAAGAAGCACCTCTTCCGCCCTTCTGGAGGCAAAACCACTCCTCGCGCCTCGTCTCCCAGCGGAGCACAAGCCAATGGAAACAAGCCCAACAGCCATTTGTGTTACTAAGGTCTACTAAGATGAACCTGTTCTGCGAGCATTCCAGTTGGTCCCACAGTGGAATGACAGCCCCTAGGGGTAGCAGATCTGTTCTGAGGGTAGAATGACAGGACTGGAATGACAGTCACTGGGGGTAGCAGGAGTGTTCTTGGACTGGAATGACAGACAGGCCTCAGTCCCAGAAGACTCCTGCTACCCCCAGGGGCTGTCATTCCACTCTGGGGCCTGTTATTCCAGTCCCAGAAGACTCCTGCTACCCCCAGGGGCTTTCATTCCACTCTGGGGCCTGTCATTCTAGTCCAAGAAGACTCCCGCTAACCCCAGGGGCTGTCATTCCACTCTGGGGCCTGTCATTTCCATTGGTCATTTCCATTGGTCATTTCATTGGTGGGTAGCTGTGTTGGTCTGAAGCAGCAGAACAAAGTCTGAGTACAGAGTGGCACCTTTAAGACCAACAGAGTTTTATGCAAGGTGTGAGCTTTTGTGTACAAACGTACTTCTTCCGATACAGTGAAACAGAATTTCCTCAGCCCTTGCATATAGGAAGACAGTAGAACAGCTTTAGAGTCCAGAGTGGCACCTTTAAGACCAACAGAGTTTTATGCAAGGTGTGAGCTTTTGTGTACAAACACACTTCTTCTGAGCCCAGGGACAGCTGGCGGAGCCGGGAGTGGGCGGGGGACGTTTTCGCGGGTGGGTGGGTGGCGGGAGGCGCATGGCGCCACTGGGCATATCTCTTTACGGAACCCCACCCGGGCCCCGCTGGAGGCAAAACCACTCCTCGCGCCTCGTCTCCCAGCAGCAAAGGATCCCCTCCCATAGGATCCCCTCCTGGGCAAGGCCACTGGGAGACGAGGCGCGAGGAGCATATTTCGCCCTCAGGAGCTCAGGGGGTGGGGATGACATTGGAGCTACTCTGTCCTGCCTGAGCAAGGATGTACTTGACCCTGCCAAGCAAAATCCCATGCAGCATTTCCAAGCCCTGTGTGGAAATGAGGCACCTGACCAAACCTGGCACAGAGCTAAGTAGGTGAGCTCTTTCTCCCTCTGTCTCCATTTGGGGGTGAGGTGTGTCCCGTAGGGGTAGCAGGAGTGTTCTGAGGGTGGAATGACACACAGGCCTCAGTCCCAGAACACTCCTGCTACCCCCAGGGGCTGTCGTTCCACTGTGGGGCCTGTCATTCTAGTCCCAGAACATTCCGGCTCCCACCAAGAGCTTTCATTCGTCTCTGGGACGTGTCATTCCAGTCACAGAACACTCCTGCTACCCCCAGGGGCTGTCATTCCACGCTGGGGCCTGTCATTCCAGTTCCAGAACACTCCTGCTACCCACAGGGGCTGTCATTCCACTCTTTGGCCTGGAATGACAGCCCCCAGGGTGGAATGACCCCACTGCTCAGCCGCAGGACCTTTTTTCAGCACCATGGTAAAAAAGAAAGGGCATCTGAGCACGCACAGAACACTTCGGGAGCATCGCTGTTTTGACTCCCTGCCCTTGCTATAGGATTCCCAGCCCGTGCTACTCGTGAGATGATTTGGGGCCCCCAGCACCTGTTCCGGTTGACGCAGCAAGGAGGCACGGCGCTTTCCTGGAAATAGCTCCAGAGCCTTGCACTTATTTACAATTTCCGGGACAAAATGCCTATGGAACACCTTAGAACAGGCCGGAACAGGCATTAAACACACAATAGTACCACAAAAAGCACCGGGATGCATTACAGGCATTCCAGAACAATATTCTAAAAGTGAAAACGTGGAGCTTTCGCACCTTCATTAACCCTTTCCAGGCCAAAATGCCTTTGGAACACCCCAGAACTGTTCCGAGGTGTTCCGGAGGCATTTTGGCCCAGAATGGGTTAATATGTGCACACTATCACTGCGTTTGGATTGCCACAATATTGTTCTGGATTGCCTTTAAGGCTTCCCACTGTTTCTTGCGGTACTATTGTTTGTGTAATGCCAGTTCCGGCCTTCTCTGAGGTGTTCAAGAGGCATTGTGGCCCGGAACATATCTCAACATTTGAATTTCCAAAACATTGTTCTGGATTGCCTTTACAGCATCCCACGGTTTCTAGTGGTACTATTCTTTAACACCTGTTCTGTCCTGAGGTGTTCTGGATGCATTTTGGTCTGGAAAGGGTTAATAAAAGTGTGAGTGTTCCGTGTTTCCACTTCTAGAATATTGTTCTGGAGTGCCTGTAATGCATGCCACTGTTTTTTGTGGTACTGTTTGTTTGTTTAATGCCCATTCCGGGCTGTTCCGGAGGTATTTTGGCCTAGACAGGGAATAAAAGAGTGAGAGTTTTGTGTTTTCACTTCTATAATACTGTTCTGGAGTGCCTGTAATGCATACCACTGTTTTTTGCAGTACTATTGTTTGTTTAGTGCCCCTTCTGAGCCGTTTGGGGTTTTACCCTGTCCCCGTAAAGTGGTTTATTTAGATCTTAGCCGGCTCACAAGTGGGGGTGGGTGGCGGGTAAACCCCTGCTTTGAACCCCACCCCCCGAAGCTCAGCGTGGCTGCGTCATCGGATGTGACGCAACCACGTATATCACATTGGTGGCGTGGCCAAGATCGTCGGAGGGAAAACTCTATGGCCCGCAACGTGGTCGACGTTGCGCATCACTTATGGTGATGCGCTAGTGGCGCGCGCTATGCGCCGCACACGCACATCTGAGGACGGCTCCCGGAGCCCGGGACAGCTCCAGCGCCAGTGAGTTTTTTTGACTTGGCAACCCTACCTAGAAAGGGTTAATAAAAGTGTGAGAGTTCTGTGTTTCCACTGCTAGAATATTGTTCTGGAGTGCCTGTAATGCATGCCAATGTTTTTTGCGGTGTTATTGTGTGTTTAATTCCCCTTCCGGGCTGTTCCAGGCTGTTCCGGAGGGATTTTGGCCTAGACAGGGTTAATAAAAGTGTGAGAGTTTTGTGTTTTCACTTCTAGAATACTGTTCTGGAGTGCCTGTAATGCATGCCACTGTTTTTTGCGGTACTGTTTGTTTGTTTAATGCCCGTTCCGGGCTGTTCCGGAGGTATTTTGGCCTAGACAGGGAATAAAAGAGTGAGAGTTTTGTGTTTTCACTTCTATAATACTGTTCTGGAGTGCCTGTAATGCATACCACTGTTTTTTGCAGTACTATTGTTTGTTTAGTGCCCCTTCTGAGCCGTTTGGGGTTTTACCCTGTCCCCGTAAAGTGGTTTATTTAGATCTTAGCCGGCTCACCGCTAGGTGGCTTCGTTTTATGAAAGTGCCGTTTTGTAAAACAAACAAACATACCAATTGGGGGGTGGGGGTGTACCCAATTTTCAGCTGCTTTCTCTGCAAGCAAGCGCGCACACAGAGAGACACCGCTCAAGCGTCCTCGCTAGTTTCTGCATCCCGCCTGCTTCGCTAGTGCTCCGAGCTCCTCCTGGCCCTTTGCCTTGCAATCGGCCAGCGAGGCAGGCGGGGGCTAGGGGGCGCTTGGCCGCTGCCTCCTCCCCCTTTGAGCTCAGTTCCTGCATCGGGAGAAGAGCTCCGCTTGTCTGGAAGTCCGGCGCCAGACGCCCGTTCGCCCGCCCGCCTGCCGACTCCCCGAGTTCTCCCCAGCTGCCAGCATGTCTTCCAACTCCAGCCTCAACACCATGCAGCGCCTGGTGGAACAGCTGAAACTGGAGGCCGGCGTGGAAAGGATCCGGGTAAGCGCGACTCGGAGGATCGCGGGTGGTTTAGACGATCGCCCGCAGGAATACAGGCGCCGCTGTCTGGCGGAGGAGGCGCTGGCTGGCTGGCTGGCTGGCTCCCGGGAGGAGGGAAGGAAGGAACCCGCCGCCGCTCCCTTTGCAAGAGGACTGGGTGGGCCCACAAAGAGCCCGGAGCGCTCCTTAGAGAGAGCGAGAGAGAGGCTTGGGGTCAAGCCTTTCGTTTTGTCTTCTCCGTAGCTCGGGTTAGCTGGGAGGAGACGAAGAATCCAGACGTTCTCCTCGCCCAGGAATCTGATTCCGGGGCCTGCGGGTGGGAACGTGCAACTCGCAGCTCTCTCTCTCTCTCTCTCTCTCTCTCTAATCATCCGTCGTAAGCAGTTGCTGCTGACCGGCAAGCCCCTTCCTGCCCTTACTTGACCCGAGTGGTCCTCTGCGTGACAAACGGAATGCGTGACTGTCGCCGGACCCAGCTGGGAACAGGCTCGACACGCAACCCAGACTTCCTCATAAAGTCTGTATTGTTTTAGTTCGCTCGGGGTCCCTTCCCCCTTTTGCAGCTGGCTCTTAGTATCTGCCGTTGAAACGTGCCTTTGTTCCCCAGGACAAGAGGCTTGAGCTGAGTTTGCGTGGCGCCCCCTTGCCTGTTCTGTCACAGGCATGGCCTTTGTGTCGGGGGACTTGGAGCCGAATCCTATAAGAGCTCAGGGACCTTTGCTGAGGCAAAGCTCTGTGGTAGAATTGCACCCAACAACCCCAGACCTGATTCGATGGCGCCCTCCTGCCTGGTTTGCCTGTTTCTTTTGAGGTCCAGTTTAGGTTAAGGCAGCAGATCTCCAGATGAAAATAAAAGTTAAGACGCTGCAGGCTGTGGAAGGTCAGTAGTTCAGCAGTTCGAGACCCGCATGATGGAGTGAGCTCCCGGCTCTAGTTCCAGCTCCTGCCAACCTAGTAGTTCGAAAGCAAGAAATTGCAAGTAGATAAATAGGTACCACTTCGGTGGGAAGGTAACAGCGCTCCGTGCGCCTTGGTGTTTAGTCATGCCGGCCACATGACCACGGAAATGTCTTCGGACAGCGCTGGCTCTTTGGCTTTGAAACAGAGATGAGCACCGCAACCCTAGAGTCAGATTCTACTGGCTTTCGATCAAGGGAACCTTTACCTTTTATCTCAGTAAAATGGCAGCGGGGGGGGGGGGGGAGCGGGGCTCGAATTGTAAAAAATTACCTTTTGTGCCGAGAAAAGTGGCGGGGGGGGGGGGGGGAAGTGTGGCTGCAATGAGTGCATAACGGTGCATCGCTAAAGAGAGTTTACACCCCACTAAGGACATTGACTTTCACTGATTTAGAAGGGTGTAACCCTGTTTAGGATGGCATTATATATGACACCCAAGTCCTTTCAGAAAGGTTCAGGCAGCAGCTCTGGTCCATAGAAAACCCTTCAAAACAAAAGTCGGATCTTCTATTATGTTCCTCCAGAGTAATAACAAGGCATTGTACAAGCATGTGGGTTTCCCCCAGCTCTTCATCATGCTAGGTGGTGGTGGTGGTGGAAACGGGGATATCTCATGCCACGGTCACACAAGGCCTGATGAAGAGGGCTTAACCACTCAAAAGTCTGCAGGCTGTTTTGTATTGTTGTGATTATTCCTAATAAAAGGTATTGTTTTTGGAAAGTTGATTCAGGAAGAAGGATTAGAAGGTAATGAAGAGAAATACTGTAGGCTTGCAGTCTGGGACAGGACCCAGTTAGAACAGGCATTTCTCTTTCTGTATTCCCAACCTCCCTGGCCTGGCAGACTTCCTCCTGAGTCCCTGCTAGACCCCTGCCCCTCAAGAGCTCCACTCGGGATCTGTCTCCCCACTGGACCTATGAAGCTGTTGCAGATGGGTATGTGGCAGCAGAATGGGGTGGAGGTGGAATGTGGCAGTTATATTTAGGACTGTGGGTGGAAGAATCACATTTATTAATGTTCCACCATATAAAACAATCCATACAAGTTGACAAATAATACAGAAAGGTTGCCTAGCTCTCTGCCTCCTACAACGGTTGTTTGATTTCAGGGAGTTTTTAACATAGGCGAGTATGAAACCCCCTACCTCCAGACAAAAGTGGTACAATCTATTCTAGGACCTTATTTTGCTACTGGGCCATGGACCATTCTTCCGTCTTAGGTGAACACATGAAGCTTGGGAAAAAATGTAAATAGGTGGGATCTTCCTATCGTTGTTGGTGGTAATGCAGCCATTCAAGGGCTGTGGAACAAAGTACTTACAGTGATTCATAAGATCTGTAATGTGAAGTTAGAGCTAGATCCCAAATGGCTATTATTGGATTTACCTTCTCATAAGGATATTGATACATCAAAGCTTAAGCTTATTTCAGCTTTGTTGGCAACAGCACATTTCTGTAGTGTGCTAAACTGGAAGAAGGATAAACCTCCATCTTTAACATTGTGAAAGGTTAAAATTTGGGACCTTATGGTTATGGAGAAGATCTCTTTAATGGTTAACCCTACAGATTCAGGTCCTAAGTTATTTCACTTTTTGGACAAGTGGATGCCTTATTTCTTATATGGAGGGAATGAGAAGTCATAAAGGTGGGGAAATCCCTATCAGATATAGGTTGCTTTAAAAATAGTTGCTCCATCTATATTTCCTGTAACAATGTGTTTTATTTGCTTGTAGGACTTAACATCATGTCCATAGTTTTCACTCTATGATATTTGTTGTGTTCTACTTGATTTTATGTATGTTGGAATTTGTTTTGTTTTTAAGATGTTTAAAATAATTTTTTTAAAAAAAAAAAGCCACATGAAGCTGCCTTATAATGAATCAGACTATGAGACCATCAAGGTCAATACTGTCTACTCCAACAGGCAGCAGCACTCCAGGGTCTTAGGACTTCAACCTTGATCCTTTCAACTGGGAATGCCAGGGTTTGGACCTGGGACCCTCTGCATGTCAAGCAGATACTGTACCACTGAGCCATGATTGACTTCCCGCTATCTTGTCTGGGATTCTTTGCTCAGATTGGCCGCAACTCTTCTTGCGAGGCTTTGTTCAAGCCCTGCTTTGCAAGTTCTGTGACCTAGAGATGCCAGGAATCACACTCGCAAAGAAGGAGCTCTACAACTGAGCAATGGGCCTTAGGTTGAACAGATGGCATTTTGATTGCTGGTATCAGCAGAGATGCTTACTTCATGAACATGGCTTGTATTGATTATACCTCTCTTTAACTTCTCACAGCTTATGGTCAACAATGAGGTTATAACTGGTTCTGAAGGTTTTATTAGTAAGCTTGAAGGAAGAGTTTGGACACAAGCAATTTATAAAATGTTCTAATCATAACAATTTCCCAGAACAGTATGGAACTTTCTGGACTGATGAAAAGGATAAGGATTCCTATAACTATTGGGCTTTTAGAAAACAGAAATCAGCAGTGGGCACTCTCAGTGTAATCTTTCCAAGGTCACCAGCCAAAGCCTCCTCTTATGTTGAGAGACTGGATTCTGTATGCATTTCAGGGCTTATTTCTGTTTAGGGATAGCATTGTTCAGAGACCTGACTTTACATAATTTGTCACTACAAGTTTGGGAATAGACATTTGTTTGGTGTCTTGTAAAAGGGCCTTCATGTGAATACACATGGACATCTAGAATCCTGATAAAAATTGGATTTTTTTTAAAAAAGCGATCGATGTGCTCCCAAAGGATGGTTATATATGGACAAATGTTGTGTTTGTGGACTATTAACTTTTGCAGACTTACTGGTAAAGTATCCTAGAAAAGCCTGGAGGAAGTAGTCGTAGATTGATATAAAACACATTTTTTAATTCCACTCTTAATAATTCCTTTCTTTCTTTTTTTTGAACCCCCGGAGGGGATTTTTTATTATTTTTTATATCACTACAAAAACTATAACAGAAGAAAAAGGAAAACTACATTTACGGGATAAAGTAAAGTACCCACTACTAACTAAAAACCCAAGAGAGGAGATCCTCCTACTAGCTTAATTATATCAAATCTTCCCATCATTAATCCCATTACAAACTGAGTCAAACATTTAAAATACTTTCCCTTTAAAGCTTAAAATTTAACTGTCTAAACACAGTACCCCCAATCATCCCATTTCAAAGTTCTCAAAGGCACAATTCAGAGCCTTTACTTCTCCTTTCCCCTTCTTCCGTAATTTATAAGGACTTTTTGGGGCTGCTGCCCCTTGCTCTGCCAGAGAGTCCTCTCTGAAAGAACCTGAGTCTAGCTCGCCACTGGACTTGCTGTCCTCTTCTTTTTTGCCATCCTCTGACTTTCCCAACTGGACCCTTAGAAATTCTTGAGCTTTCATAACCGAGTCAATCTTTTCTTTTTTGTCCTTAATCTTGAAAGTGACGCCTTCTGGAAATAACCATTTATATCCAATTGAATTTGTCTGAAGAAAAAGCACAAGTTCTTTATACTTCTTTCTCCATTGTCTTACTTCAAATGGAATGTCCTTTAATACTCTGATAGTATTCTCTCCCACTTTCAGGGATATTCCAGAAACCACTTTCAGGATTGCATCCCTCACATGCCTCTTCGAGAATCTTACAACAATTTCCCCAGGCAGATTATTTTTCTTTATATAGCCTGAATATGATCTATAGACCACATCCATATCTCTTAGCAACTATTCCACCTTCATCTCTGTCACTGGGGCTAATAATTCGCTCATCACTTCTTTAAGATTCTCCCCCTTATTCTCTGGCATGCCCTGGAAGCGAAGGATCATGTTGGCCTTTTCCATTGAGAGGTAATACATTGAGTCATTGTTGACATCTGTTCCTTGAAGTTATTCAGCTGTTCCATCAGAGGGCGCATGTATTCCGCTATAGATCTTGCCACCTCACTGGTAGCTTCCGGTTTCGGGCTCTCAGTCCCTTTCGCTTTCAAAAGTTTTTCTTTGTCCTTCTTCCCTGCCATCTTTATCATTTGTTTACTTTCGCAATTTTTTTAAAAGTCTCTGAATATGCGCTTGAACTCGCTCTGGTAAGTACTTCTAGACAGTTTCCTTCGTGTTTTCTTCTGCTCCCCCCCCAATCGTTCAAAAGTTCATATGCATGGGAGGCGTCCCTCTCCCGCTCGCCTTTTTCCCGTTCAGTGGGGTGGGGTGGGAAGCTATCTTTTTTCTTTTAAAACGCTTTAAAACTGACTCACGTTCATAGTTGGTCTTTCGACCTCGCTTTCAGCTTCATTTCTGATGCTCGATCTCCTGCGCTTGCCCCAGTCAGCATCACTTAAGTCCATTCGGTCTCACAGCACGTCGGAACGAAGAGGCGCCTCAATTCTCCGGCATTCCGCCGTCGAAGAGGCCACCTCTTTTAAGTTCCATGTCCAGGGTCCCTTTGCCGAGCCCCTGGGGGGGTTAGCGAGCCTGTGCACCCCCTCCTTCGGCTGGAGTGCAGCTTCACCCCCCGGGAGGTGAGTCTGCTAGCGCACCGCCATAAACCGGAAGTCTTCTCTTAATAATTCCTGTGCACTATAGTAATCTTATACTTTTTGTTCCTTTTAAACATTGTTATTGCACTTCTTCAATTTTATTACAGTAGACAAAACAAAACATAGCTTTTGGAACATGTTATTCCAGAACATGATAAGCAATATTATAAAAAGCAGTTGTCAGTTATTCTACATTTACAAAGCCATAAATAGGAGGTTGGTTTCCTTGAAATCTCATGTAAAACCATTTTTCTAAAGGTAGAGAGATGTCCAATAAAGATAGATGATTTTAAAAGTTAATTACAAATTCTGTATCTTCTTCACTTTTTAAAATCCTGATAAAATATACACAGGTTCTGCTGGAATTCTTTTCTTATTATGTCTACTTTGCTCCATAATAAAATTGGAGTTTTATTTCAGCACGAATTTATTCTGGCATAAGCTGTTGTGAGATGCATCTGACAAAGTGGGCTTCTGTCCACAAAAGCTTATGCTTGAATAAATTTTGTTGATCTCTGTGGTGCCATTTGGTCTCCCGTAACTGCAGCAGACTGCAGACTACCATGACTACCTGTCTGAAATTATGTTTAGCAATAGTTTCTTTAAAAACTTAATTTTATAGCTCTAAAATATATATCCAAAAACCCGTGGACAATCCACTTCTTCAATGATATCATGATTCTAATTGTGAATCTGTTTTGCTGGGGTCAAATAACCGTTGATAATACTTCCAAAAAGTTATCTCTCACTCAGATAACCGCGTACGTAAACCAGTTATTCCAGATCCAGTTCCACTTATCTTAGGTCACCAAGCCGGGATCTCTTGCCCACTTTCTTCCCCTTTCTGAATGGCGTTACAGTCAGGCCACGCTCACAATGGTGCTATCATATTTTTTAATAATATCCAGTGTCCCAGTACTTAGCACAACGTGGTTAGATGTCTGCATCACTGAATCCCAATCCATCTTGCTATCTGTACTACTAAAACTAGAAGATGTGTTTTGATGAAGCCTTATAGAAAGCTAGGCAACATCAGAACAGCAGCTCGTTCGTATCCAGTATGGCCGATCCAGAGTTTAGCTACTCAGCTCATGCTGTTAGCGGACGGTCACCTCTGTTGACACATTTGTGTCAGCTTGATGTGTAAAGGCCATAAGCAATGTGCAGTTGGGTGACTTGCATTTCCCTCACTCAAACATCATTGTGCCTGGGGGGCATTTAGATGCCACAAATTCAGCCCTGACCTGGCTGCCAATAAAACAAAGGAGAAATTGGTGACTGTATTAAAAGTGGCCTTTTGGGAACATGCAGTTAGTTACTAATTACGATGCTTTCCCTGCTGGTATTTGTATAATGAGGATGCAGCTGTCTTATTGTTATTAATCATTTACATATTGTTCATTATCACGAATTATCTGTTTATGCACATTCATCTCTTCTTAACCCTTGAGTCTTCCCTTTTATCCATGCTAAAACATTCAATTTATGGGGCCGTGGTTCAATGGCAGAGCATCTGCTCAGCGTGCAAAAGGTCCCAGGTTCAATCCCTGGCTTCTCCAGTTAGCAGAATCAGGGAGGAGGTGATGTGAAAGATCTCTGCCTGACACCCAGAAGAGATTCTACCAGTTCAGATAAAACAATAACTTTGACAGGCCAATGGTCTCAATCAGTAGAAGGCAGCTTGTGTATTCCCAGGGCTATTTTTGGGCAGGAACACACAGGAACGTACAGCCGGAGATTCCCAGCCTGGGTACTGGTGTCCCACCACCATCACATTCTAGAAGGCTTCCCCACTTGCATATGTTTGGAGTTTGGG
The DNA here is from genome assembly GCF_001447785.1 of Gekko japonicus. Lineage (NCBI taxonomy): Eukaryota > Metazoa > Chordata > Lepidosauria > Squamata > Gekkonidae > Gekko > Gekko japonicus. The sequence goes on from NW_015172576.1 coordinate 178,468, forward strand.
GGGTGGGGGGTATTTTATGTGTGTGTATGTCTGCACCTGGAAGTCATGGTGACCTCTGGTGACTGACCCCTACTGGGGGCCTGGAGGAAATTCAGAGAGGTGGTTGAAAGCCTGCCTCTGTCCTCCCGACTTGGTATTCCGAGGAGGTCTCCCATCCAAGTACTAACCACAGTCACCCCTGCTTAGCTTCCAAGATCTGACGGGATCAGGCTTGCCTGGGTTATCCAGGTCAGGGCTTGCGGATCTTTTGATTCTGTAAATTTCTGTCAATCAAATGATGGCTTTCCTGTCTTTCAGTCACAAACTTTGAGATTCTGATATGATACCTTCCCAGACAAGAGGCAGCTTGGAAGATGATGGGAATACTATGTGTACATGCCAGTTTGATTCATGTCACTATAACTAATGAGACAGTGGAAACAGAAGGACATTTCCGTAGGGAGGGAGACTGACAGATGACTCTCATTAATCGTTGTGATGGGAGACCACAGATGTGGTGATAAAAGGAAATTCATAGCTCAATCCAATTAAGCAGAAAGGCAAGTTTGCAATGAAATCTGATTTCTTAGGTTTTATGGCTTTTATTAAATTTTCTCATATGGAATCCCAACACTTTTTACTCCCCTTCCGTAGGTTATTTCCAGAACGTTGACTTTGTATTAATTTCGCCTTATCTGTACCCAAAGTTCAACCAGCTTTTCCACTATAAAGCCATAAAACAATTTGCTGTATAAACAGACCATTCTCAGATCTTGCCTACGTACAGTATAAATGTGTCCCACTGTTATTACAGCCAGATGGACTTTAGTTTAAAAAAATTAAATTAACTTTAATTGGAGTTCATGCTCAAGGGGCTTTAGAAGTAACTCACACTTTCCTGGTTAAAGTGGCTGGCTAGGATCTTGGAGATCCAAGTTCTAATCCCCATTCTACCATGGAAACTCACTGGGACACCTTCAGCCCGTCACTCTCTCAGTCTAACTTATCTCACAAGATGGCTGTTGTGAGGATAGAAAGGAGGGGAAAACAGTGTAGGCTGCTATAGGTCTCCATCTGAGGAGAAAAGCTATATATAAATGAACAACTACACCTCTTTCTAAGGAGTCATTATTATTATTATTTAATTAATTTAATTTATACCCTGCTCCAGGGGTCATTTCGTAGAAAAAGAGCTAGGGGAACTCATTAGCATAACTCATTAGCATATGCCACACCCCCTGACATCAGGGGCCCGGTGGTGGACCTGCAAGGCCAGCAGGAGTGCGAGGAAGCCCCGCCAAGGCCCTCCCTGGCCCCAGGCAGGCAGGGGTGGGGAGAGGCAGGGAGGAAGCAACTTACCCTCCCTCTTCTCCTGCCTCCTCCTGGCTGAATGAGGGCTGGAAGCGGGGCGGCCGGAAGCAGGGGGCGGGGCTTCATCATGTGCCCCGCCCCCTGCACCTCACCCGGGGAAACTGCGTTCCCCCGCATTCCCCCCCCGAAATGACCTCTGCCCTGCTCTATCCCACGAGTGGGCTCAGGGCAGCTTAGAACATAAAATCCACAAAGCAATAAAAGCAATAAAATAGATGGCACAGTTATACAGTAACTGAAAAACCCATGCCTCATGTCAGGCGGATATAGGTACCCCAGGAAGATCCAGTGCCCAAATTGTATCGTCTAGAGCAGCAGGGCACTGGGAAGGCGCCATGTACAGGGGAGGCCACAATAGTTGAACGTCCTCCGCCTCTACCAAAAGCCTGGTGGAACAGCTCTGTTTAACAGGCCCCGTGGAACTGTAATAAGTCCCGCAGGGCCCTAAGCATGTCCCGCCAGGTTGCTGCAAGGGCTGAAAAAGCCCTTGCCCTGGTTGAGCCTTAGCGGACATGCCTTGGACCAGGGATCACCAGGAGGTGCTGATCGAAAGAGCGTAAAGCTCTTATGCGGAGAGGCTCCTATGCGGAGAGGCGGTCCCGCAGGTGTGATGGTCCCAGGCTGCATAGGGCTTTAAAGGTCAAGACCATAACCTTGAACCGGATCCAGTATTCGATCGGCAGCCAGTGCACTGGCTGAATGCACACCCGCAAAGGCGTCGCCGTCAGCAAGCGTGCCATCCTAAGCACAGTTACACTTTTCTAAGCTCATTGACTTCAGGTGACTTACAAGGGTCTACCTCTGCTTAGGACGGCACTGTCACTTGCAGGATTGTGCAGTTTGTCTTCCCAAGCCACTCTGTGTAAGTGATACAGGATTTGGGAAATGTACCTCTCCATCCTGCCAGTTAAGATCTGCCTAACAGACCCTTTTCTCTGTGCCCATGCCTTCAGCAGTGAGGCAGGCGACAACCAAAGACAGGGCTTTTTCAGTAGGGGTACCTGATCTGTGGAATGCCCTTCCCCTTGAGGATCTAGAGTGCCAAACCATTACTGTTTGCCCGGGCTTCTAATTAAGGAGTTGGTCTCTAAAATCTCTTCCTAGTGTGATTTTAATCTAAAAAATTGTTAAGTTTGTTTTTTGTAAGCTGTCTCGGTCAGGCTCCCCAGGAGAAGTGGCCTAAGAATTCCATAAATAAACAAATAAATGTAAATATCCCCAACAAGACTTTTTCAAGTTGGGGGAATGGTGTGGTGGGAAAGGCTTAAATCCTGCATGCCATGCTTGCAAATTGAGTTAGACCCCCATGTGCCTGGGCATCAAGCTCTAAGCACAGAGCTCCCAGAGTATATCTGTTGACAGGACCTGTGGAAGGTGTGTAGGGTACATAAGGACTTAGTAACGTGCGAATGTGCCCAAATAAATTTTGAAGTAAGCATGGGTTGAAGGGCTACTGAAACAGGGCTCTTTAACTCGCTCCTCCCTAGTACAAAGAGCAGAAGAGCTGCAGGAGAGGTTCTCCCCAGAGCTTCTGTTGCTGGGCTGATGCTTTTAAAGACCTCTTTGCCGTCCACCAGATCTGGCTGTGCATCAGATAACTAACGAATTAAACAAACAAAATACAAACCTTTATTGGCATAACAACAGCGGCCTTGGTTCAGGGATAACTAACAAATTAAATACATTTGTTTTGTCTTCGTGTGACACTGTTCAGAGCTGAACTGGCTGTGAGACCCGTATCATTAAAGTAAAGTAAAGTAATGAAAGCAGTTTGGCACATGGATCCTCAACACAGTACTAGTTAGGATACATCATGGTTCCCAACTAGAATACAGCTTGCAGAGTTTGTTTAATGCTCTGTCTTGTGATCACTTCTGACTCCTTTCATACTTCCCTCTCCCCCTTAATGGCTATAAATTTTGGGTATCTCAGGCAAAAGCATTTCATTTTAACAGGCAGGCATTTTCATTTTAATACCACTCCTGACAATCTTTGCCCTCAAGGCTGACGTTTCCAGGCCAGCATTTTGCTCTAGGGTATTGATGGCAGTTGTTTTAGCTTCAAAGCCCATGGAAAAAAAGAAATTCCCGACTGCTTAAAATAAATCCACAGCTCAAAATCAGAGCACTGGCCAAGTCATTCTTGGCCCGGGGGGAGGGGTGTTAGAAAAATATATATAAAATCACAGTACCTTTTAACATGAGGTGACATTGGAAGCATCCAAATCTGATACAAATAGGTTAACTACCAAAAGTATTCTTTGCATGGGGAGAATTGCATAAAAGGATGCAGGGATGCTAATGATCATGTCACACTTCACATTTAATGCTACGATAACTAGTAAGATGTCACCAAACAATGGGAATAGTGTTTGGAAACGTGGCCATAAAATTAGGCCCTAGCAAACAGCATTGGCAATTGTCAGCTCAGGTTTCTTTCTGTTGCTGTGTCATATAACACGTGATTTTGAGGATCTGTAATTTGATCCTTGGTGTGTCATTTAGCTTCAAAAAGCAGACATGGGGAGTGGGGGAAGGTAGTGAGTCAGTTTATTCTTACGGTCTTCAACCAGTACAATCCAATCAATTTGAAATACCATGAAAAAGAATCCCCAAGATTCTATAATAACCAGAAAAAGCTCATAAGACCATAAAAGTTTAAGGGTTATAAAAAAAAATTGTTATAAAAGAGAGGAATAGAACTGCCTTTTCAAACCTAAAGGGGAAGGTATGTATTGTGGCTTCAGTGCTGGGGCATTTAACTCCCCTCACCAAGCAGTTTCCCCAATCAAAACGGTCCCCACCTTTTAGCCTGATGGGGGGAAAGCAGGTACCTATCTTCCCTCGCCCGGACTTATGCATTGACTCCAGGGAGTGACATTCCCACTGGGCAGGCAAGTTCTCCAGAAGTGTGGAAAGTTCAGGCAGGAAGTCAGCTGTCCTTCACAGTCAGTGCTCTGTTTGTGCACTTGCATCAACTCATATAGAGATCTTCCAGCTGTTCCTCCCAAGCACTTTGAACAGTTGAAGGTTTGCAGCAGTGTATAAACAGTAAACAGATCCTAATCATCTAACACATTACATTCCTAGCCCCAATCCTTATCTTCCTCCTTGCTGCTTTTTGTGGCTAAACTGCACAAGGGGGAGGGTCTGATCAGGAGCCTCCAGTGCCATGTATAATTTGGCTCTGGGTTCCTTGAGGCCCTTAGTTATGTCTCCTGCCATGTGTGTTTGCAGCCGCCGCCATGAAATTCATAGGTTAATTGCGCTTCGTACAAAGGACAGGTTTCTGTTGCATATTAGTTTTCATGGACGACCCCAGGACTTGGCGTTATCTGTTGAGACATGCATCTTGGTCTTGTGAAATCCAGTGTCACAGAGTCACGAATCTCCAGTTATAACACGGTTTCCACGTTGAGAGCCACAGGATGGTTCTCACGTGGCATTTTGTGATGGTTTCTATCTCCGGTAACTCATTTGTCATTCCGGCTGTTGTGTGTGTTTTCAATGGTCCAGGTTTCCCAGGCAGCTGCAGAGCTTCAGCAGTACTGTATGCAGAATGCCTGCAAAGATGCGTTGCTGGTTGGAGTCCCTGCGGGAAGCAATCCGTTTCGGGAGCCCAGGTCCTGTGCATTGCTCTGAAGACAGGTAGGATCCTTGTGGAAGGATCTTTGCTGCGGCTCTCTTTAAGAGTGTAGGTCAGGATTTGTCATGCAGAAAAGGAAGAGGCTTGGTTCTTTAGGATTACAGTCAAGAGAGTAAGGGGATGCTCCAGAGTATATCCCTTTCATTTTCCCTGAACAGGTGAGAATTGCTTTTGACATCTGTGGGGAAATTTAAAGTCCTTGGCAGCACAATGGCTGTTACAGCAAAGCTATGCTCCACCTTGTGGTTGTGTGGCATGGAACCCATTGCCTGGGATCTCACAGGAGGTATGCTTTCACAAGTTATGGTGAACACATGTACATCTTGCATGGATATGCGTACATCTTTTAGTAAGAAAGAGCCAACCTGCATGCACCTTAGAAATGAAGCTGGGGACCAGTACTTGGATAAATGTGCAGTTTCAATCACAGCTGTACAGATGTTGATATGAGAAACACTCAACACATTTATAAAGAAGGATCAGCTGTACACAGTGCATAGATCGTACATGCAAATGCAAGAGTAATTAGGAGTCTTGTTAACTGGTGAACAGAAAGAGAAAGACCACCTTTTAATAACCTTTTCTTCCTACTGTTGCAGGCAAGGTTAAATTCTCTTCAAGCATGAGAGGAATCCCGGCCGCCTTCCTGGTTTCAGCAAACATTTTCTCTCTTGCTATGCCTGTATTTTTGTGTGGCCAAAATGGTGTCTTTAGATATTTGTTAGTATGACTGATCATTCTTAGTAACTGATATTTCACTAATAATTGTATAAAGCATTTAATAAGAAAAATACTTTCCTTTTGTAATGGAGTCCACTTCTTTTTTCCACATTTCTCTGAGATGTTTACATTTTAGAAAAAGGTAATTATCAAATCAAAATGACTTGTTCCTTTGTTTTGTTGTGCCTGAGTGAGATGCTCATTAGCTACCTTCCTGGTTTCTGTCTTCTAAGTAAGGATGCGCACTGTGGTCATGATTCAGCTAAAGTGATGCCTTGCACACATTTATTTAGGAATACGCCCCACAAAACTCAGTGGGACATTTTTCTGAATAAAAATGCATAAGATCGGGTTGCACGTCCCATTGATTTCAGTGGGAAATCTTGAAGTACATTCTAAACTTTTTTTAAAAAATCAAGTGCTTGATTTAAAAGTGTTTTAACTTTAGCTGGACTGTGCCCAGTTTTTGTAAGAGGACCGTGCCTATCTATGTCTTATGGAAGGACTATTTTTCTTCATAAAAATATGAGGTTTTGCTATTCTTAAAATCTGTGGGTGACAATGTACAGAAATAGCTGATACCATCTGTAATACATGTTTGCCACGGACGATCCAGTGTATTTTTTATTATGCTCCTACAGAAGACTGTTTTTAAAGTGTCTAACGTGCAGCTCGGTGAATAAACACTACGCAAGACAAATGCAAGCGGTTCCATACAGTAGATTTTTCAAGGTTTAAAATGTTATTGAAGCCTCTAGAAGTCTCTTTGAGTTTGGGGGTCGGGTGCCTTTGTTTTTCTTTTTTTTTTTTTTACTGAGCACTTTTACGCAAACACTGTTTACTTTTTGAAAATGTTTTGTTTACACGCCATTGTTTGTATTAATATATTAGAAGCTTAAATGAAATAAAAAATTCCTTCCCTAATTCCTTGGTGGATATTATTCATTGTATGACAAAGGAAGCTTGTTTTGCTTCCGTCCCTGGAATGCATGGAATTTGCATTTTTCTCAGCTGCTATGCACCAAGTTGATGTTTTCACTGAATTATCGACCACGATTCCTAAGATTATTTTCCAGGATAGCCACCACCAGGTGAGACTCCCATAAGTGTTGATGAGAAGGTAGAATTCTTTGACCCATCATGTATCAGTTGACACTTTCATCTGCAATTCTGTTGCCTTCCCATTAACACAGTGTTGGAACTCCTTTGAGTACACTGGGTTTATTATCCTTATACTGCAGTTTGAATCTAGTGATTTTGATGGATTTAGGCGGGGGTAATGAGGTTTGCCAGCAGGCCTAGAGGAAAGGGTTCTTTCCGTTTTATAGGAGCTTGATGTGTGGAAATGGGCAGTTGAAGCTTTTCATGACATGGAGGTAAGCAGTATCACTTGGTATACAGCATCCTATTAAGTCTCTATTATAAAGGTCATGATACAAAAGGAAATGTCCAGTCATGTTTCTCCATTGTATTTTCAGGCAATTCCACTGCATCAAGGGCCGTCCTTTCCTACCCTGTTCTGTAAAATTTTGGTGTTAACCGATAATTCATTCCTGGTTAGAAATATCTACAGTGCAAGATAAAAGGGAAAATAACACCAAGAGGAGAGACTGCTTTGGAGAAATGCTGTAGCTTTGGATATAATAATCATTCAGGGGCAATTTGTATTAATTCTGCTGTCTTCTAGCAACTGTTACGGTGTCTTTTTTTTTTTTAAATCTAGAAGTATTTAAAGAAAGATAGTGCTAATTTTACCTGGATAGCAAAATATAGCTGAAAAGCAGTTGTACTGAAACTCAGTAGACTAAAGAAAGACACAAAGCACAAACTTTTTTTTCCTTTTGAGAGCAAGTCGCAGTCTATTTTGAGGATGAGTAGAAATGAGAAGTTGTACTATTTAAAGGGCCTCCTTGAAGGCTTGCCAAAGAATATGCTTTAAAATGTATCTGCCATAAACTCTCTGTTTCCCATATTTTAACCAGTTTACTGTAGGGTTCCTCTGTGTAAAAGGAGGAAACAGTCAAAGGAAAGGAGCAGAAACATTTGCTAGATGGTATCTCCCAGAATGGGAACAACAAGTCATATCTAAGCTAACCAACCCTGTGGCCAATTATGATTAAAGTTGTTGCAGAATGATATATTATTACTTTTAAACAGCAGATTCCTGAAATCAGCCGTTTACCAACCAAATAATGTGGAAATGGGAAATTGTTAGATCACAGACCTCAAAAGTGGGGGTGCAAACAGTGAATGCTACGTACTTTCTTTTTAAAAACACACTGTTTTAGGGATGCATCCCCACATTGCAATCAAATCCAGTCACTATCCCAACTATTCTGCTTGTACTTTTTAAAATCATGAGCTCCTTTAAGAGCTCAGCAAGGCTAGATTTCATCCCCCTTTCTAACTGCACTCAGACACCAGGACACTGCCCCGTGCATTTAGAAAAACGGGGATTGTAGAATCTCTGGTGGCCGATTGAACCTAATCATGGACCAATTACTGGTATTGTGGGAACATCTACAATGTCTTCCTAAGGCACATGCAGATGGTGTGCTGTTTCATTACTTCTAGTGTCTGTGGTCCAGAAATGCAGGGTGTCAGGATTCATAATAATCCCCATCTATCTACGCCTCTCTACTTCTAGCCTAGTTTCAGCAGCGTAAACAGATGGCTCTATGGGAGCATCCCAAGAAAAAAGTGCTTGACCTTTTCAGGGATGTTTCATGGCCTGCTTTTATGTACCTTATTACCTAACAAGGTATCAGCCAAGAAGGGGTTAGCAGAGTGATGCTTGTGCTGTCGTGCTTGGGACATTTAAGAATCCTTTTAATGAGGTTAGTACAGTATGGCTGCTGGAGAATACATAGGAGTCTGACAGCTGGTTCCAGTGCTGGGATTGTTTGCAATGCTGTGCTGATGCAAGAGGTAGCAAGCAGTATCCTAACTCTTTATCTGGTAAAGTTTTAGGATTAAGTGGTCGGTCTTTCATAAAAATTGTAGCCAGTCCATTATTGATTTCTAGAGACCTGTGTCTAAAGAGGCTGGATCTTCCTACTGCCTCTAGGCTGGATAAAAATGCCCTTTTATACTGATGATGTGAACAATTACAGAGATTTGTCACAATTTATTGGTAGTGTTTTCATGTGAGAGTTGCATCCAGTAACACCCTCTTCCTAGCAGTTCCCAAACGTAATTGAATTTGCTTCTTAAAAACTCAAAAGGACACCGCATATTAGAAAAAAGCTAACTTGCATTAAAACCAATAGATTATAAAATTGATTACAATGAATTAAAATACTTAATTACAAAAATAATTTAAACTATGTTTTCTGAAGAGTATTGCTTTTAAAAGAAACAACAACTTAAAAGAACTTAAGGCGTGTTTGACCATCACTTCTTCCAGGATCTTTTTCAAATGTTAGACGTCTTTTTTTAACCTGTGGTAATTGGGTGAGTTCTACACCTAAACAAAAAAAATAAAATGTAGAAATTAGCAATTATTTAAAAGCATTCCAAATTATGTAGATTTACATCTCTAATCCAGGTAGGATCTAGCCAAAGTTAAGGACTTGGCGGCGGGGGGCTCCCGGACAACATCCTGAGCGCGCGCGCGAAGTGCGCACGCGCCACATGCACGTCAGCCGGATGTGACGTGCTGACGCCGGGCACGCTGGGGGCGGGGCCACAGCCATCTGAGGGCTGACGTGCACACCGGGGTGGGGTTTCCCCCAGGGCCCGATTCCACGGCAGTGGTAATTGGGCCTCCAAAGCGGGGGGAAATCCGCCCCCCGGGGGCACTTGGCAGCCCTAAAACTCCAGGGTTTTGTTTTGTTTTTACTGCAACAGCCTAACATGGATACCCCACCTGGAACAACTGAAAGAGTTTCACTTGGACCTAACATGCCCACCAAACTAATATTTTTCATACTAGCTGCACTGTATCCTATACTGACCTCTTAAAAAGGAAATGAATTGGCTTACCATAGTAAAGATATACTTGAACAACTTTTGAGCTTAATGGAGAGAGAAAAAATTACATACCAAGAATTGACCTCTTAGAGGACAAAACTGATGGCCTTTGCCTTGCACTGTAATTTAACCTGCTCTTCCTTGACATAACTCAGGGTGGTTTACACAGGCTCTCAACCGTCCCCATTCCAAGCACTTGATCAGGTCCATTTCTGCTTGGCTTCAGTAACTGTGCACCTCTGGGTGCTTCGAAACCATTAATTTATCTATTCTTGCTTTAATAAAATAGTGTTGTTACCAACAGTGTTGGTTCATGTACATTTGCACTTATTTAGCATTATTTGGAGGGGTGGGGTTTAAAAAAAAAATCAAGTTCATGGTTCCAGAGAGACAAAAGCACAGATTTTCAGGAAATGTGTTAAGACTGGTACCAGGGCAACAAGGGACAAATGAAGGATAACAAGAATGAAGGATAACAAGAATGCCACACTGGCTGCACCCTTCCATCTTGGTCTTTAGATTATTTTACATTATTGAACAACTAATTAATGTCTGGCTGTTGCTCAGATCTCAGCCCAAGGGAACATCATGTGCATTGCTTACAACTCTCTTTTGTTCAGCTTAATCCTCAAAGGGTTCACAATAAAGTAACACGTATTTCAATTAACCTTTTCTCTCTTTCCTTTATGCAGCCTCTGCAGCAATAAGCTGGAGGGCCACATGGCGGTGATAATCACAGAACCTAATAAGGTCAATGGCTAGACTAGGACTGGACTTGGGCAAAATAGCCCATTTATCAAACGGGCTCCATTTTGGAGACTCTCTGTATGACTTTGAACAATAGCAGATATTGATTTAAAATGTACTGTGGTGCGGTGGACAAACGCAGTCACCGACATGTTTCTTTTAGACACGCATACAAGAAATTACATATTGCTCTAAAGAACAAAGACTGCAATACTAAATACTCTCACTGAGAAGAGCCATTAATTCAATCTAGTTTACTTAAGAGCAATCATGTTTAGGGTTATACTGCATGATATGTAAAGGAAAGGAGAACTAGTTAAACAGATCACGTTTGGAAATGGAAAATGGTTTCCTCTGGTTTTGGTTTTTGGATTTGTAAAAGTTACCAGTGATTCAAAATTGCAAGTATACAAAAATATTCCTCTGTCAAGCCAATTAGCATGTGGTAGAATGACCACTCTGATTTATAATGCAAACGTGTACGGGAAACTGTTGTATAATCTTAAACTATTTTTTTTACTTTGTTAGAAAACAGCTACAGCATCAGTGTTGTAATCTGACTATACCTGCAGAAGCATCTTGCTGTCTTCTGTTTGAAGATGACAATAAACTTAACCTTTTCCTTCCTGTATCTTCTTCAGCTGTTTGAAAGTCTATGTTAAAGGGTCTCTCTGAATTAGCTGTTGATTTGCAGAACCTTGGATCATACTGAGATGAATCTGCTGTTGGCGCTGACTGATCATCATCCTGGAATCTTTCCTCAAATTGAAATCCTGGATTGTTATATGCCGTCTCACAAAATTCTCCCAGAAAACTGCCAGAGCTCTGCTGGAACAGGAAGTCTTCTCTGCTAGCAGTAGAGTACCAGGAAGGATTGGAAAGTGGACTTGATTTGTGCTGCTTTGTCAGAGGCTGTTTTCTCACCCCAAGGGCACTTTTAATGTCCTGTTTTTTTAACAAGACTGGCACATCCAGATTTCGGCCCATTTTTATTTCAGAAGGGCATATTCCCTTCGGTGGGCTCTTTCCAAGGTAAGTGTTGATGCCCCCTTGGTTGTATCCCAAAGTTGGCACTGCAGCTTCAAAGTTATTATGGGTAGGTCCGCCAAAACTGTGCTGTGATGAGTTCACTCCTCTCTTTACTTCCACATTTTTCAGAAATGGAAGATAACATTGCCTCTTTGCCTCTCTACTATGATGTATCTCCTCAAAAGGGCATGTTTTCCCCTGGAAAGGTACCAAAGGTGCCATTATACTGTGTCTTCCATTTGGTTTCAGAGGGATGCAAGACTCTTTTTTGTAGTAACTTGGGGAACAGCTTCTGCTGTTCTGTACTTCAATAAAAGATCCTGGATACTCAGTAAAGGGGCTGTGCCCTTGAACACTGGAGAACAAAGCTTTGGGAGCTGGAGAGCAGGTGCCGATGTCAGAGTTCATCTTTCCTTGACGTTTCACAATTCTGTTTTGAAGTTCTGGCTCAGTTGGACAGTTTAAGGTGTACAAAGATGTAATGTCACTAAAGTGCTGGAACAGAGAAAACAAGTTCAAGTCCATTCAAGCCTAGAAGGCATTCAAGTCTGTACTGCCCACATGTATATTGTATGGTTAAGTGTGAATGAATAGGACACATTAGATGTGCATAAAAATTCCAACAACATCTAAAGAGTTATTGTTACATTTTTGCTAGCAAACGTAAATACACACACACACAAAAAAAAACAATATTAATTCCAATGTTCATGTTGGGGTGGCTCCAACCATGCCCAAAATAGCCTTCCTCTTGCCTTAGGAGCCTTCTTCCAACTTAAGTGGTTCTTTCTCTAACAGAAGAGTTTGAAGAGGTCTCCTTAGATCAGGGCAAGGCTTCAAACCTGAGCCAAAGGGAAAGGTAAGGATATAAATGTTTTAATAAATAAACCACAAAGTTAATACATTTTGCTCACTGGAGTAGTAGGATAGCGGTAGGACCCACCCCCATTAACAACGCAACTCTAAAATCCTATGGGCTAGAAATAAATGTATGTTGGGCTAGTATATTAATTATAACATTTTAAGAGGATAGAATATGATTTTATGATTGACCAGAAGCACTAGTTTAGCCATCATGGAGAGAGGATCATCAGCTAATTTTCTCACAAGGAACAAAACAGGACAAGTCTTCGAATAACTCCCAAAGGTGTTCTGGCAAACTGATCTAATTTTCACATGGTTGTAGCAAGGTTGCCACACACAAAAACAAACCTCATAGACCCTGGTGGAGATTCATATTATAGCAGTAACATCTGCAATACAGTAATGGTAAAATATGGATCATGTGAGACATAAACTCTGTGATGCTGGTGTAGGGATGCTCCACACCATCCTCCTTAAAAATGTGGTTTCCAGATTACAGATGTTACTGTTATGGTAGGGATGGGCATGAACTGGGAAAACTGGGTTTGTGGTGTGGGTGGTTCATGAACCACAGACCATCACAAACTTTTTGATGCCAGACAAACTGGTTTGGTTTGTGAGGTTCATGTATATGAACGGTAGAAGGCCCCACAGCATGCTAGAGACACCAAACTCGCAGGGGATCTCCAGCTGACTCTCCTCTACCTGCCCTCGAATATTGATGAGGATTTGATTTATGGGGTCTGAGTTATGGTCCCCAAAGAAGGTGCCCCTGGGAAAGTGTTTTCTGGGAAAATGACAGAAACAGGCTCAGGAGTGTATAGAATGCATCCTGTGCAAGCTAGAGACACCAAACTCACAGCCGATCTCCAACTGACCCTCCTCTATCTACCCTCCAAGTCTGGTGTGGATTGGATTTCCAAGGTTCGAGTTATGGCCCCCCAAAGAAGGTGCCCCAGCCTCCATTGTTTCCAGTGGAGGGGAAAAAACAGCAAAAAAGCAAGGGAAATAGAAGCCCAGAAGAACAGAATCAAAGTCCCAGAGAATCTCTGCAGTAGAAACGGAAGCTGGAGGGCATTTTTGCAAGCCCAGCAGAACCAGTACAATGTGCCCAGCAGAACCAGTGCCACACTGTGGCACTGCAAACCCAATAGGACTAAGGGCCAGCCAGGAAAGTGCTTTTGGGGAAAATTTCAGGCACAGGTTCAAAAGTGTACAGAATGGACCCTCTGCAAGCTACGCACACCGAACATAAAGGGAACCTCATCTTGCTGCCTGCTCCTCCACAGTCTCTCCAAGTTGGGGGTGGATTACATTTCTGGGGTACCAGTTATTGACCCCCCAAAAGGTCTCCCCAGTGCTCTGTCTGTTAAAGACAGCTGCACTTACAGCTAGAAGTCTATGGAACAGCTCAGGCCACCAAACTCACAGAGAAACTTCACCCGGGCAGACCCCCCCCCCCAGCCAAATACTGGAAGCAAGGCAAACACCCAAACTGCAGCAGGGAAGGGAACTTTACAGTCAGGAGGGAATAAATGAATGTGCTCTGCTAGGCGGCTTTTAACAAGTTCCCTGCCTCTCTGTGTAACTATAATGCAAACAGCCAACAGCTGAAAAGGTGTGGAGCTGAGCAGAGCATATACATAGCTTTCTGATCCCATAGAGCAGAATGGGAACTCTTGTTATTGGCAGCCAGCAGTGCCCATTAAGCTTTGGAGATCTCCTATTGGTGTTTCCAAGGCTGGAGAATTCTCCCCCTTCCGTTGCCTTGGAGTTTTGTAAACAGTTTAATTGAGTGGAGGCTGTCTGTCTGGAAATGTATCCATTCAAGAACTGCCACAAACCACTACGAACAGCACCAAAGTTTGTGGAATATTCATGCCAGTTGACCTGCCACAAACTTCACTTCACAAACCATGAACCCGCCAAAATTTGGAACAAATGTTACTTTGTGAGCCAGTTCATGCCCATCCCTATGTGGGACCTCATCATGCTGAAACTGGTTGTCAACAGTAGCCAAATTGCACTGATAACATGAAAAGTGGGCATGAATCAACGCAAGTTGGCATCCCTGATATGTGTTCAAAGGACGCTTTCCCAATGGGATTGCAAGGAACACACTGCATCATGGAGCAGACCCGCAGCATTTCCTTTATACTGGCTCTTTTTTTTTTTTAAGGCTATATTGGTATTAGCCACCCTATGTGCTATTCAGCTATGATCAACATACAAGGACCAACATACAAGAAAAAAGTGCAATCTAGGCTTGTTACCTGTTCCTTGTTTGCTTATTTCAGAAGCACTCACAATAAATACAAAATGCAAAAGGCAACTTTAGTAATTTGTAAGGATGCTACATTCTAATAAAGTACTAGTAATTCTCAGACATTAAGGAACACATTGTAAGGCTATAGGAAAAATAGCAATTTTGTTACAGTATTTACAATGCGCTCGTTGTTTTGGAACACTTCACAAAGCAACTCTAATGCATTCAGATTCTATTAGGTTTTTGTTTTGTTTTTTGCTGTCAAGTCACAGCTGGTTTATGGCAACCTGTGACAGGTAGCACAGAAAAGCAGGCTTTTAAAATGATGCTTGCTACAGAGAGTTAGGGAGGTTAGGAGTTAATCTTCCCTGGAGAGATGAGCTAAGGTGACTGGCTGCTCTGCTCACTCTCTGATTGGCCAGCATCAGCTGAGAGAGATATGAAACAGCTGATCTGGAGGGGAAAGGGGTCTTTCTAAAGTCTGGATCAGTAGCCAGAGGGTTTGGCTTCTGAGGGAAGAGACATTTGGGGAATCAGTGCTTTCTGACAGGCAATAGTCAAAAAAGTACTTCTACAGAAAGAAGAAGAAAAAACACATTGTCTAAATATATTAACAGTGCTCTGAGGGAGAACTTAGATTCTCAGTTAGCAAACCTACAGAACAACCTTATACAGACAAGGATACTGGAAAAGGATTTGGCAGAGGGTCTGGGAAGTTAGAGAGAACTCCTGGACAAACCAAATAGTAAAAGGAGTTATTGCTTCTTAGGGACAAGGCGAATAACTTCCTGCCAGTGAAAGGGGTTGGGAAGAGAACCCTGGTCTGTGATAAAGGAGAGTAGCTTAGACACCTCAGGAGTTAATGAAAAGCTGTATTATCTAAAGGACAATCTGTAATATCTGAAGGAAGAAATCTAGAAACATCAATAAGAACTGTGTTGTGCTGAAATATACTAAACAAAGTACCTCTCAAGGAAAGAAATAGAAAGCCATGAAACAAAACTACAAATACACTCTCTTGAATGTTCTATGCATTCAACCACATCAATCTAAATACCTTGACTATTCCATTTATACATATATTCCTGGCCTGTTTAATAAAATCTTTATTCTGTTTTGAAATTTAATTTGCCCCAAGTGCCATTTCTCAAGGGTTTAAAAAACTGGACAGCTCCTGTATTTCTAGTAGAGTTCCTGAGCTGAGAAAATGCCTAAACTAAAAATTTCAAACACAGTCAAGTCTTTTATGACAAAGAATATATACACGCTACTGTAGGGCAGCTCAGGCTCTGAGGGGAACTGAAGATTTGGCGGGATACTCTGGCAGACTGTTGGGGAGATACAGGGGTTCGTTATACAACCCCACAGCTTTTCAAGGCAAGAGACATTCAGAGGTGGTTTGCCATTGCCTGCCTCTGTATCACAACCCCAGTATTTCTTGGTGGCCTCCCATCTAAGTACTAGCCAGGGCTGACCCTGCTTAGCTTCCGAGATCTGACGGGATCAGGCTGTCCTGGGCTGGTTAGCCTTCTGTGTGTGTGTGTTGTTGTTTTTTTAATTGTACCGAATTGTTATGTGTACATAAATGTATATAATACCCGCAATACACACACATACTTTTATGCCCTATATATCAGACCTTTAAAACTTTTTCTGGCACTTCAGGCAGACGTTCCTGAAGCTGGTCAAAAGTTGCTGACAGGAGCCACTCCAATGACAAACTCTTCTTTAACATGACTTGAGCCACAAGGGGGTTCACGCATGGAAATGTAAGCAAGCACTTCTCTGCCTAGGAGGGAAAAGAGTATTAGTTTTGTTACATTTCCATTTTGCGCTGACTTCAAAGTTAGTGGTCTCCAAATAATTTCTGAAGACAAAATATCTATTGTTGAACCACTGTTCTCAGGAACTAAAGGAGTTAGAACTTAAGGCTGCCAGATAATCTTCGGATCTCCTGGCTATACCACACACAATTGAAAAACGGAAAAGAACTGTGACAATTTAGCGCTTAATAATATATTCATAAATCATGATATACAATAACAGAAATTGAGTAATATAAATAGTGAATGTAGTAGACGGTGGTCTCCGGAATGATGTGCCGTTTCGACAATGATCTTCTGAACAAGGAGGTGTACATAAACTGTCCTTCAACAATTCATTTCTCTTGGTGACGTATTGACAATATACTGTTGATTCACTTCATCATAAAGCTATGCTTACAGCTATGTTCTTCAGTGGGCTATGGTTTCCGTTTTTCATTTGTCTCATCACTGTGCCCATTCTTGTAACTATATACCACACACAATGCCATATGATAATTAATTAATTACTTCTCAGGACCTAGGCACAGATTTTATTCACACCTAATCTAGATTATAATTTCTGATAGGGAGAGCTGCTTAACCATCCTGATTCCCTTCCCCCTTCCCCCAGTCATGCTGGAGGCACCTTCAACGAGAGAGGATGAATCGAAAAGAATTGCTGTTACAAAGTTGTCTTGTAAAACTGGAGTGTTTTGCTCCAGCCATTAATCCTGAGGTCTGTCTTGGATTCTTCCATTTGACCTCAACTTTTTAGGGGGGGAGTGTTTTTTTAAAAAAAAATTCACTTCATAAAAGGAAAAAGTTACAATACAAGAGTCAGAGAATTAAAAAATGAAGCATTCAGTACTTAGCAAATAACAAAAGGAACTTTTAAAACGAATATTTTGTGCAAAATTTATCTAACCCGGTAACATCTTAATACGAATACATAGGGCCACCCCAGTTTTGTATACCATTCATAACTAAATCTTAGCCAGCACTTTCCTAAAGCTTGCATTTATTCATTAAATCAATAACAAAGAAGATTGGTCTACCCAACAAGACTGTTTGGTGTTACTCACGAGACCATTTTGTGCTTCTATTAAAAGAGTCCATTTCAGCATAGCACTTTTTTGTTTCGCTGCAGTATCGTGCTGAGCTACCCAGTCTGCTATTTTGTCAGATATAAAATAGTCCCAGACCTTTCTATACTGAGGGGGGACTGTGTTTTGAGAGTGAATGCCTAATTCATGTGAGGCGGTAAAGTTTAAAATCTACTTATAAGTAGAAGGGCTAAGTCTCCTGTGTCAAGTGGAAGATCTGAATGCCAACCAATGTTCCCTCTAATTCCCCCCCCCCCACTGAGCAGAGCAGTTCACTACTGAGCAGACCAGCCTCCCGAGAAGGGTGTTGCATCAGAGAAAGTTCTTATGTTTACATTGCTGCTATTAATTTGCAACATATAATGCTTCTATCATGAATTTTCCGTTTTGGAAAAACTTTCGAAACATGGCTTTATGCTGGCTTCCATGTCAGTGGGACCTGACCTTCTTCTACTTAGGATACACTAATGAGATGTGAAATGTATCTTCTTTGCTTTAAGAAGATTCTTCCCATTTGATGAACTTTCTGCATATAAGGACTTAGTTCCTATTGATGAATTTTTCAAAGGCTTTGGATTTTTATACAAGAATAAACAGAGGCCGAGTTCAGACTGGCAGTCGTGGCAAAAAAAAGCCGGAACGAACTGTTCCGGGTTTTCCCGTCCACACTGCAGCGACTGATGCGGGAGCATACCGGGAGGAGGTGCAAGGGAGCGTTCACACTGTTGGCCCGGAGGCACGGCTGTAAGGTGCGGCTTTCTTTTTGGCAATCTGGAGATATGAGCTTATGGACACGGGGTAATAGTGCTTTCCAGGGTTTGCTACCACTTTCACCAGGTATCTTTTAAACTCGGGAGCGAAGCGTTACAAGACGGGCTGAGTACGGGTGGGAAACGCCTGACATGTGCCTGTGTGAACGGCCCCTTTAATCTGGTTGTGGAACATTTCTGAAACATGCCTATATCAGGGCAAACTGCTTTCTATGAAATTTATTTATAAGTTTCACATATATCTATTGCACTGTTCATTTAAAAACACAAAATGAACTTATAAGAGTTGTTGATTAGTAAGGTTGTCATGATTTAATCTTATTTGGAACACATATTTCCATGATATTCTCTCTCTCTCTCTCTCTCTCTCTCTCTCTCTCTCTCTCTCTCTCACACACACACACACACACACACACACACACACACACACCCTTTATTGGCATTGAAAGCACAAGACATCATGGAAATACAGCAAAATACTAAGATGCATCAGTCACTTACACTTGGCTATTCAAGCCTCGTCTTCTGATTGCATAATATTTCACAATTAGAATTAAACAGAAGAAAGTGAACAATTGAGTCATCAGAATGCCAGCTCTTACCCTCTAGATGTGGAGTAATAAAACGAGATCAAATATCCCTATAAAGGGGGCAATGAAGTATGGTGTGTGTAGTGGATTCTTTTAGATAACAAGGACAAAGTCTGTCTACATACGGTATCTGGCAGTACCTCCCTAAAAGCACCTCTGACAGCAGAACATTAAAGCGTGCAAACATGTATGTTCTGTGATGGTGTGAGGCTGTTACAATTAACAGATATTTCGCAGTAGAGCCCGTGTCAAAAGTCCCCAGCCTACTTGGGGAGCATCTGCTGGCTGTGCATTCCCTATATTCTTGCCTTTCAATGTTGAGACATCTTTGTTTAATAACAGCATAGGCTTATTTATCTGAAAAAGGGGGCTAAATAATCCAGGGATATTCCCATTGTAGAGAGTCTCTCCTCTACATATCTAAGCCATGGAGAGAGGTGGGACTCCGTTAACATGTGAGTAATAATACTTTTAGCTTTAGCATGAAAATGAAATTTAAGCCAAAACTTAGTTGTTATCAGCCATGCTCTGGTCGATAGACGCCTTTGATTGGTTTGTAAGCATAAAGGTGCATAAGGAACACACGAGGGAAGTCCAAGAATTTTCCGCAAAAATCTAGACTGAATTCTTTCCAAGTCCCCTTTTAAGGCTTCAATCCAGATTGGTACTCCATAGAATAATTGAACAGCTAATTTGGCATAATGTGGAGCTGCAGTGCTCAAGTGGTTAAGACGCTGAACTGCAGGCTGTGGAAGGTCGGTAGTTCAGCAGTTCGAGACTGGGGTGCCGCATGATGGAGTGAGCTCCCATCTCTAGTTCCAGCTCCTGCCAACCTAGCAGTTCGAAAGCAAGAAATTGCAAGTAGATAAATAGGTACCACTTCGGTGGGAAGGTAACAGCGTTCCGTGCGCCTTGGCATTTAGTCATGCCGGCCACATGACCATGGAAACGTCTTCAGACAGCGCTGGCTCTTCGGCTTTGAAACGGAGATGAGCACCGCAACCCTAGAGTCGGATTCGACTGGCTTTCGAGCAAGGGAACCTTTACCGTTTTAATTTGGCATTTAAAACTTTAAGGGCCGCTGGCACATACTGGTTACCCCTGGTATAATGAAAACGTGTAATCACTGCAGTGATCTTGTTTGCTGCTTCAGTTGCTCTCTCTTTATGATAGACCCATCTGGTGTTATAGTAAAAGTGGATACCCAAATAGTTAAAGCTTTTGACTTGCTCGATGAAATGGTCTCCAATATTCCATCTGGATGGCGTCCAACTCTTACTGAAGATCATAATTTTGGATTTTTCAAAATTCAGAACTAGCCTATTCCTTTCACAATAGTCTACAAAGCTCTTCAAAAGACGTTTCAGCCCTATACGAGTTAGGGACAGTAGCACCGTCATCAGCATAAAGGAGTAAAGGGGTGGGGATCGAGCCAAGTTTAGGACTGTGACCATTGATTGGATCTAAGGTAGGTGCCAAATAATTTATGAACAGGTTGAATAAAAAAGGCACTAAAAGGCAGCCCTGTTTGACTCCTATATTAATTGGAATTTTGTCAATTAGGTCACCAACGTTCAAGTTCAAGTTAGCCTTTATTGGCATAAATTAACAGTACGATCACCAACGTTGTTAAGCCTAACTTGGCAGGTCGTAGTATGATGAAGCTTCATTATTAAATGTAGAAGCCTCAGTTCCATCCCCATCAACTTGAGTTTCTCCCACAGACGTACTCTTATGATTGACTGATTCTCTCTCTTTGTAATCTTAAAATGGGCAATGGGCAGTGCAAGACCCTGCGTGGCTCCAGACTGCTGCTGAGCGGGGCTTCCTGTGTTAATGAGTGGCTGCTTACATGCACAGCTTAGAGGGGACACCGATGCCAGCCCTACTGGCAGGGAAGGCTTTCCAGCCTTCCTGCCAAAGTTGTTCTTTGCAACTGATGAGAGAGAGAGAGGCAATCAGCAGACACCCCCTCAAGCAGATCAGTTTGCAAAGAAGAACTGCAGCTTGCCATGTGAAGTAGGAAGCTGTAGCCCTTCTCCAGTGGATCTACTCACTGGTGGAGCAGTTGCTTCTAAGAAATAGCCATGTTTCTGTAGTGTTAAGTCCAGTGCTTAACAAATAGTCAGAGAGTGATTTCAGCAAAAACTCAAGTTTAATCTTCAACACGAACACTTCTCCAACACGGTACAACATCTGATAGCCCGAACAGCTTGTCCATAGTAGCTGCTCGGTATTTAAACATTTCCCGGCTAATGTAGCCACGCCTACTATACATGTAACAACCAATACGATTGAGCGTATAAGAGCCAATCACCTTTGTTCCCGCTTACAGCTTGCTTGAACGTGATTGGACACATTTGCCTTGGGCTTGAATCCCTGCCCAAGACGAAGCTTAACATTGCTTCCCTATGAGATGTTTCACATATATCTTAATGCATTCCTGGCAGCTTCTGAATACATTACATGTAGACTGCACATGCATGCAAGGAGTTGCTTCAGAAGGTGCCAAAGTAAGGAAGGGCAAATATGGAATGTCAGTTCGGGCCTCCTCGTCCAAGGAAAACATAAAACTGGTGTTGACACAACCTTTCTGTAACTGTAACCAGAGCAAAACCCTAAATATAGTTAAAAAATTAAAATATTGTAACTGTATATCTCTTGTATAGTAGCTGCGGTGGCTCAAGTGGTTAAGACGCTGAACTGCAGGCTGTGAAAGGTCGGTAGTTCAGCAGTTCGAGACCTGAGTGCACCGCATGACGGAGTGAGCTCCCGTCTCTACATCCAGCTCCTACCAACCTAGCAGTTCGAAAGCAAGAAATTGCAAGTAGATAAATAGGTACCACTTCGGTGGGAAGGAAACAGTGTTCCGTGCGCCTTGGTGTTTAGTCATGCTGGCCACATGACCATGAAAACGTCTTCGGACAGCGCTGGCTCTTCGGCTTTGAAACGGAGATGAGCACCGCAACCCTAGAGTCGGATTCGACTGGCTTTCGAGCAAGGGAACCTTTACCTTTATATCTCTTGTATACAAAAGGAACCCTGTACATTAAGATAAACAGACCTCTGATGGCAAGACAGAAAGCCAGGATTTGTCCAGCCACTCCTGAGGATGCCTTTTAGAAGTCATCAGAACATAGTCAGCAATCTGACGAACGAGGAGTGCTGTCTCTTCAACTCCTGGTGTAAGAACCACCTAAAATATAGTAACATTATAAATCCAGGTCACATGAAAGGCACAGAAACAATGCGAGTCCTATGTGGCACCTTAAAGGCTATGAATAAAAATGCATTTTATGGTGTATTTCCATGGTCCTTTTCCCTGACAATTTTTAAAAAATAGAACACAATTTCTAGGATTGCAGGTTTAAGGGGGAAATTGGCATGATGGGGTGGAGGGGAAGAGGAGCTATTTAACTCCCTCCTCTTCCATTGTTTTCCTCACCACCACCCCATGGAGAAAATTTATGGATGATTTTCAGCATGAGGGGTCAAGAGTTAAAATTTTATTTATTTATTTAGAATATTTATCCACCTTTCTCCCAAGCATCTTGGGTCCCAAGGTATCCTCCTCTGTGTGAGTCTCTCCTTTCAATCACCTCCTCAGTGAATGTATTCTGTCAACAACAACACTCAGGAAGAAGAAATCCACAACTACACAAACACTGGCAACTAAATTCCTTGTGGCATCACTTTTCATAACCTAGAGCCAACTTTCTCAGATGCCTAAGCAACGATGCATGTTCACAGTCTCAGCCAATGTTGCCTCTAAGCTGTGGAGTCTTGTGAGCAAAGATCCTACTTTGTGAGCACCTGACATTAAAGTTGTGAGCGAATGATTTGGCTACTGCCTAAATTAGTTGGCTGTGGGGCCATCCTTCCTGAGCTAAGACAAAAATGTGTGAGCCGGAGGCTAAAAAACTGTGAGCTAGCTCACACTTAACAGCTTAGAGGGAACACTGGTCTCAGCCTGTGCATGACAACATGCTGTGCAAAAGTTCAGTATGACCCTAAAGGGTCACAGTTCTTGAACTGAAATGGCAGAAAGAAGAACGTAAGACCACATTAGACCAGTGGTCCACCCAGTCCAGCATCCTGTCTCACACAGTGGCCAACCAGATAGTATGGAAGGCCCACAGCAGGGTATAGAGGCTAAGGCCTTCTCCTGATGTTGCCTCCTGTCACTGGTATCCAGAGGTTTACTGCCTCAGAATGTGGAGGTTCCCTTTAGACACCATGACTAGCAGCTGCTGATGGGCCTATCCCCCATGAAATTGTTCAATTTTCTTTTAAACCAAAAGTTACACTTTAAATGCATTTCAGGTCGAATCCACGTGTGTTTCTTGCCGGTTTCCTGACATTTTTGCTTTTGTCTCCCAACAAACTGTCTATATTTGCATCCTGTTTCATCCTGGCAGTGCGGCAGTATAAAAATCAGTGTCTGCATATGTTTCCCGCCCTCTGGTAGTGACTCCATTGTCATAGCCACTCTGCACCGGTTGAAATGAATGCTGTTCTTTGCTGCTCTAACCCCACCTTTCTGGTTTTGTTGCGCTGTCAACCTAATGCAGACATTTTTGAGCCGTTGCTCTACTAATTCTTAAGTAATTCCAACAGGTGGTGCACAAAAAACTAGGCAGTAACTCATGGTTCAATTCCAACAGTACTCTTTTCTCTTTTTACTAGCTAGCCCCCAAAATAATTTTTAAAAATTGTATCTTGTTTTGAAGCTTTTATTTCTTGACCCCTTTTACATTTTAAGTTCACTGGGGTGGGGGAGGGATTTACTTCGGCCCTGTTCATACGAGGCGTTTTGGGCCGGGAGGGGGGCGGAACGGGGGCGGAGCAAACAGGCGCGATCCCACAGCAACATCTGGGAATCATTGCCTGCCCGTCCCTGATCCGTCCCTACCGCCGAAAACGCGCACTAAAAAAGAACCACCTACCTAGGTGGTTGTTTCCAGTAGAGCGCTGCAAGCCGGGCCGTGGGATCGGACGCATCCCGGCCCCTGGCCGTACTGCGCATGCTCGACCATGTGCAGTTCGGCAGCCTCCCCCTCCCATCCGACTCTTCCTCCCCGGCATCTGATCGTGCCGGGGAGCGCGCACCGCGGCACAGGGGATCCGTGGGATCCCGCCACGGCGTCTCAACGTTGGTGCGGCTCAGATTAGCTGCAGTTCAGCCGTCCTTTTCCCTGCCAGGCCTATCATTACAGTCCCAGGGCACATCTCCTACCCCCTGGGCTGTCATTCCACTCTGGAGCCGGTTATTCCAGTCCCAGAATACTCCTGCTAACCCCAGGGGCCATCTAGTGATGAACAATAGATTGTGATTAGATAACTGAAAAAAAGACAAAGTGGACAGCTCCCCTAATGCTAACTTGAAAGCAGAGGTGCAGCAGTTCTAAACCACATGGGTTAACAGCGGCACCAAGCTGATTCTAAAATGCATATGTAGATTCGGCCTCAGTTCCACTCCCACTGCTGCTATACAAATGTAAAAACCAAAAAAGGCAGTATAAAATATGTTTGTGTCAGATTTCTGAACTGACTGATGGCCAAGCAGAAAGGCTGATTTACAATTGCAGTTCCTGCATTTTGTAATGTACACTGGTGTTAAAGGACACTGTTGTTTTTTTGCTGCAAGAGACAGCAACTTCTGATGAATCAAGTGTCTTGAATTGATCACAGCCTTTAACCACATGGAATCTGAAGCTTTCAAAACACGTAGAAGCAAAATGGAGTTTTCCTGAAACTTTGTCTTAACATCTAATGTGAAATTTTAGATTTTTATTATCAAGAAAAATAAGTAACATCATGACAACTTGAAAAAGATGACTGTCATTCTGTGGATACAGAGGGAAGAGGTCGAAGAATCAGACTCTAGCCATCAGCCATGTCCCCCCCCCCCAAATATAATGCCCTTTATCACATAAGGAGTTCCGTC
This sequence comes from Gekko japonicus, assembly GCF_001447785.1. NCBI lineage: Eukaryota > Metazoa > Chordata > Lepidosauria > Squamata > Gekkonidae > Gekko > Gekko japonicus. Next base: position 203,276 of record NW_015172576.1, read on the forward strand.
ACAATTACCAGTTGCTGTGGCAACAGGTAATGGCTACTTGCGGGAACATTTCAAGGAAAGCCTTGTTTTTGTTTTGTTTCTCTTACATTTTAAAAATATAAATATCTATATAAACCTCAACACTTGTATGTATAAACCCCAGGATGTAAAAAAGAATGAAAGTATGCCTGAATAGGAAAAATTGGAAGAGGCAATTGAACAAAACAGTTTAAAGAAACTAACAGAATACACAGCGGACTGGTGTATTGTGATATCTGAGCTTGCTGACCTCTAGTGGCAACACAAGATTTGTTACTTCTGCTCAGAAAAGCATTTTTTTTCAACTGCCGAGTATTCCTATATAGACTCAAAGGGTGTCTACACAGCACATAATATATTGCAGTGATCAGATGTACTGCATCTAAACATTCAGTCCTTCAAATTAGCTACATATTAAACCAACCACATGCATAAAAATCAATTCTTTCACAGACTTCACTGAGCCCACTTTGTGGGGAGGGCGGGGTATAAATTTGATAATAATAAAAAATAAATAAAGATACTTAAATTTGATCTATTCTGTAGTATTTGACTGAATACATGAAAGATTAAATATTCTGCTCATGTTATAATGGCGTTTTCTTCTTCCACATAAGGATTCTTATAGTGATGCTCTTTTGCTGTCATGTACAAGGACAACAGCTCCACACACCATTTAATAGGGTACCGTCCTCCCATTACGATCCTGAGGGCTCTTTTTGTAGCAGGTACTCATTTGCATATTAAGTGACACACCCCTAATGTAGCCATTCCTCCAAGAGCTTACAGTAGCCCCTGTAAGAAGAGCTCTGTAAGCTCTTGGAGGATTGGCTACATTAGGGGTGTGTGGCCTAATATGCAAAGGAGTTCCTGCTACAAAAAGAGCCCGGCGCGGGCCATCTCCATGGCAAAGGCTACAGTGGGCAATGTGTTACTGACCCCTCTGGTATTTGTCACAAGAAAACCAGCCAAGGAAGCCTGCCACCTTTCCCATACCCATGTTCTCAATGAAGCTGCCATGCATTTCTTGCTCCCCTCCTCAATGTGAAAAGGGCAACTTGCTAGTCAGTTTCAGAAAATGTCATTGAGCTGTTTGCTATTGTGTGACACTCTGGCAGTCCCAGAGAGCAATCACCTTCCGAAATTTGTCCTTCCTTATGTCACCTCCACTTCACTTCACTTCACTGCATGTACTGTAACATACCCATTTAACATTTAACATTTCCAGATGCTCCACATTCTGAGGCAGTAACATATCCATTTAACATTTCCAGAATGCTGCTGTCTATTTACAACAGCTGTAATGGAGGAAGGGACCAAAATGCACAACACATTAAAATGGCCGCGCAGCCGGGAAATGGTGGGACATTACCAGCCATCTTACCAACCTAAACCCATTTCGTGCCAGGTACCTCAACACTGCCCAAACTGGACAGGAGAGTCCCACAATTTCACCCAAAGCAAAAAATAGCACCATAAGCCCTGAAAAAAGGAGGGGAGGGGACAATACAGAAAACCCCGCAATGCAAGGGTTTGGTAGCAACGTCCTCTGGATTGTTGGCAATAGCCACGTGAATTAACAATAGTCAGAGGTCATTTCGGGGGGGATCGTGGGGGATCGCAGTTCCCCCGGGTGAGGTATGGGGGGCGGGGCACATGACGAAGCCCTGCCCCCTGCTTCCGGCCGCCCCGCTTCCAGCCCTCATTCAGCCAGGAGGAGGCAGGAGAAGAGGGAGGGTAAGTTGCTTCCTCCCTGCCTCTCCCCATCCGGTGATGTCAGGGGATGTGGCCTTATGACACACTTCCGGTGATGTCAGGGGGTGTGGCATATGCTAATGTGTTATGCTAATGAGAGTTCCCCTAGCTCTTTTTCTACGAAACGACCCCTGACAATAGTGATTCCAGACAAAACAGAGTGGCCAATGTCTTTATCACAACTACCTTCACTTCAAAGTCTTCTGACTTCTGGGAAAACGGAACGAGTGCTGCATAAATCAAGGCCAGGTGATGCAAAGTCTTCCCAGCTAGGCTATACCTAAAGAAAGCAGCATTTCATTTGTACTTATTCAATACCTCCGTTCATAATCTCAAACAACTTTGAACTTTAAATAGCCCCTTTACTGAGTATGCTGATGGGTGGGGGTTTGTTTTGTTTTGATTGTTTTGAGATTTAACATTTCCGGGGGGGCGGGGGGGGGATGACAGACTTTAAGTTCTTTGCTTCCCTCCGCTCTTCCTTTTAAAAGCATACAAGGAATGAAAGTGAGAGATAAGATGTTCTCCCTATCTAAACACCTTAGGGAAAAAAAAATGTAATCTAACAAAATGAGCTTTGACTCTCGAAAGTTTATACCCTGAAAATCTTGTGGGTTTCTAACGTGCTACTGGACTTGAACTTAGCTGTTCATTTATGTAACAATCTCAATGAATCTGAAACTATTATTTCCTGCCTTTTTTTTTTTATCATGGAGAGCATTTATGCCTACAAGATTAAACTCTATTCCTTCCCAAGTGATGCAAGGTCTAATGCAAAGGACCTCGTACTCTGACAGACTTTGTGACTGTGCTTCTGGACAGATAGAAACTTTGGAGCATTGCTTACTGGAATGCGGTACCAACTTAATCGAACTACTATGGCCAAAAGGCTCCTAGGACTTATCCAGCGACTATGTTCAGGCTTGGCTATCCAAGTACGCTGTGGCTATGGAGGGCACTTAATAAATTTATTTAACTTAGAAAAGGGGGTATGACAGGGATGTTTGCTGGCTCCTTCTTTATTCAATTTATATCTAAACGATTTGCCATCTACCTTTGATGACTGCCGCCATATGCCTAAACTAGCTAAGACTTGTGTTCCTGTCCTGCTTTACACAGATGATGCTGTTATCTTGTTTCAAACCAGGATTCGTCTACAAAGGGCCTTGCAATTTTTCTCCAGTTACTGTTCCAGAGAAAGCTTGGTGATTAATTATCTGAAATGTAAGATCTTAGTTTTCACCAAGACCAGGAAATGGAACCCACCAATGGTCAATCAATGGGTCCAATATTGAGCAGGTTAAGACCTTCTCCTATTTGGGGATTCCATTTTCGGCAGATTTATCTTGGACCTCCCAACTTAGTGCAATGTTCAACAAAGCAAAACCATGTTCAAACACTATAAATAGGTTTTTCCATAATAACAGGGGGAAGTATATTCCCAGAGCTGTGCAAGCCTTCACCTTGAAAGTGGCTCCCCCTTATTCTTTATGGCTCCACTATTTGGATCAAATCTATCTCTGATAATATTGATCAATCTTTGGCCCAGTTTTTAAGAAAAATACTGATTGTCCCTTATTGCATATCAAATGTTGTGCTGCAGGCAGAATTTGGACAAATATCCCTGGAAGCAAGAACATGGCTCTATGCCTTCAAGCTGCAATGAAAATTGTCCTGTGCTGAAGATGGCTTGTTAGCTGCTCTGAAACGGGATACCCAAAAATCAATTTGGATGAAAGCCCTGGATGAGAAATTAACATTGGCTGGAATGTTGGCGGATCATATTTCTGATACGGGCAAATCCAACCTGTTTTCTTTGACCAAAAAGTGTGTCCTAGAAACTGATTACAGCAGTTTGATCTTAAGAGCCTGCCATGTTTGTTCAGCCCTGTCTTTCTCCCCCAAAATCTTTACCCCCCCATATGTACTATCTTACTATCCCACAATGCTGTACAGCTATCTTATTTGCAAGACTGAATATTATACCCTCAATGGTTCTACAGGGGATATTTTAGAATAGGCCTCATTGTGATAAAATTTGCCCTTGTGGTCTTAACAGGACTGATACATTTTTTCATGTTTTGCTTCAATGCAGGTTGTTTGAGAATATAAGGGATCATTATTAAGCCACTAATTGATCAGTCATCCCCCTACACCCTGGAAACTCTGTTTTCTTTGCAATAAGGAAATAAGGATTCAGGGCTCTTTTTGTAGAAAAAGCCCAGCAGGAACTCATTAGCGTAATAGGCCACACCCAACAGTAAAACTCATTAGCACATTAGGCCACACCCCCATGTTACCAGAAGTGTGGTCATCCAGCCACACCCACCTTTCCCTTCTTATTCTGTTTACCTTTTTTTGTAGCAGGGACTCCTTTACATGTTAGGCCACACACCCCTAATGTAGCCAATCGTAATGAGTTCCTGCTGTTGGGTGTGGCCTATTATGCTAATAAGTTCCTGCTGGGCGTGGCCAACTCAGGAGCCAGCCGGAACTCCGTTCCTGTGCGTTCCTGCCCAAAAATAGCCCTGAGATCCTAAGATCACTTTGGCAATAGCAAGATTCGTTTCAGTCTTCTGCTGCTCAAGATCTGTTAATCAATGAACTTCTAAGGGATAGGGTTGCCAGGTCTGGGTTGGAAAATACCTGGAGACTTTGGGGGTGGATCCTGGAGTGGTTGGGGTGTGGGGAGGGGCCTCAGCATGGTACAATGCCATAGAGTCCACCCTCCAAAGCAGCCATTTTCTCCAGCGCAGCTGATCTTTGTCAGCTGGAGATCAGTTGTAAAAGCGGGAGATCCCCAGGCCCCACCTGGAGGCTGGCAACCCTACTAAGGGAATAAAAGGAAAAGGAATGCGGTACCTTTTGCAGTGTTAGGGATTTCTGGATCACTCCTCTTTTCTGTGATAATGAGGGGCTGCTAACACCAGGTAAGGTTAAGTAACTCTTTGCAGCTGTGGATTTAGGAGTTACATGGGCTGTAGCCAAATTTTTTGCTAATGCAATAAGATCTAAAGGCCCCTCTGGTTTAACACTAGTCACTGCGCTACAATTCATACTTCACTGCATAGTCCCTGAATCACATACCATATAACCTTCAAGATGTTTTTGTGAAGGCCATAGGTTTGTGCTGCAACCTTGAAAACTGCACTGTTTTTTTAAGGTATGCTTCTAAACGCCATTCACCAGGATTTGAACTTACTCAGAATTTGACCTTGCTCTGGAGTACAAAATAACCCAGCAGCAAGTGTACTGGAGTGAAAGTACCATCAGTCTTAACACGACACTGTCAGAGGACTTTTCGTAATTGAGTTCTTCTATGTTCTGCAACAAAGTAAGTACAAATAAATTATTTGAGTGTATATACAAGAACATTACCAGCTTGTTATCACTAAAAATGCTTTAAGCACAGGCTTCGACTCCCAATTTACAATTTAATTATTGCTCTGTGCTCAATTTCCTTTCTGTAAAATGGGAGTCATTCTGTGTTGTAAAGTCTGCCAAACCACAGGAGAATTGGTGACTGTATAGTAAACGTTCAAAATGTTTATTTTAAGATTCTGAAGTAGAAGAAGAAGAGATTGGATTTATACCCTGCCTTTCACTTGGAATCTCAGAGTAGCTTACAAACTCGTTTCCCTTCCCTTCCCCTCCCCACAACAGACACCCTGTGAGGTAGGTGGGGCTGAGTGAGCTCTTTCGAGGACAGCTTTTGTCAGAACTATGGCTTGCCCAAAGTCATCCAGCAGCTGCAAGTGGAGGAGTGGGGAATCAAACCCAGTTCTCCAAGCTTAGAATCCGCGCACTTAACCACTACACCAAATTGGCTGTACTGTACTGTACTGCACTTAACCACTACACCAAACTGGCTGTACTGTACTGTACTGTAACCAATCAATCATAGAGACAGCTCTACAGAGAGGTCTTTTTCCCCTTTACACGAAACGCTTTCGCTCCGAGTTTCTCCAGTTCATAATGATGCAGCCTCTAGAAGCCACCTATCTTCATTAACACTTCTATAGCCACCTATCTTCATTAACACTTCTTTAGCATGTATAATAATCTCTTCACTTTACAAAGTACCTAGCTCTGGCAAATTAAAATATACAGATGTATATCTTAGATATATTACACAATGTGCTCACTCGAACAACATGCATGATTTACTTGACAATTAATAAACAAGGTAGATGCTTGCCTTATTTGCTCCTCAAGTTAGTTTATCATTTTATTATTGATCTGTAGGCAATCTTAGCTCCACAGAGCTCCATGGGTGTAATGTGTACAGATCCATTTCTACATAGAACAGTGGTGTGGACAAGGGCAAAATCTGCCCACAGGAACATTTTTACCTGCATAATGACTGCTGTGCATTCGTCTATCGTTATCACAGCGTAATGGTCTGTGCTCCCAAAGAACTGTAATGCTTCACAGCAGCTTCTCTCAATAAATGTAATATTGTACCTGCACAGATTAACCCCTGTTAGCAGACCAGTTTTAGGCATTTTAGCACTCTAAGCAGAATCTTAAAATCACTGCCTCACTTCCCCCTCCTCCCTAATCCCATAGTTATTTCTTCTGATGCCCCTTCTTTGCCCATGTCACCTAATCATGTGTCTCTGGCGCAAAATTAACTGCATTAGTGGTCGTTTTCTGATAAGCCACAACTAAGTGGATTTTAGACTAAATCAAGCCTGAATTCACCCTAGAAGCTAAAGGGACTAAACTGAGGCTATTGTACTTTGGTCGTATCACGAGAAGACAAGACACTGGAAAACCATTAATGCTATGGAAAGTTGAAGGCAGTAGTAAAAGAGATAGACCCAGCAAGGCATGGATTGACTCAATCAAGGAAGCCACGGCCTTCTGTTTGCAAGACCTGAGCAAAGCTGTTAATGAAGTCATTACTTCATAGGGTTGCCGTAAGTCAGAAGTGACTTATGCACACAACACACACAGATTTCTGAATGGAACTATTTCCCCCCAGGTGTGTATGTGTTTGTGGGGGGGGGGTTGGATCAGGGCTATGGCACAGGGGCATAAGTTTTCCTCTTGCAGTGTGTTCTTGATCTCTTTCCCCCACATCCAAGCTGCTACTTGAAGGTATGACAGGTATGAAATGGGATTAGGCAACTGGTTTAGATGCACCATTAGAAATCTCATTCCTTGTTGACCTGCACGTAAAGACAGGCTTGGTGCTAGATCCGAAACAGGATGAAGCTTATTAACAAAGTCTGAGAAGGAATTAGGGATGCCCCAGTTCCTGGATTACACAATTAGAAGAATGCTTAACCAAGCTGATATATCTTCCTTACTTGGACTCCAGTAATTGAAGGATTTCTGGAGTGTTGACTAGTCCCTCAGATGTCAGAAAAACATATGGAATTTGCACCTCAAGAAGGATATGTCCAAAATCATCTGGAGAAACCTCTTCTAGAGATAAATAAAACACAAGCTTCACAATAAGGTATAATAACATACTATTATTACTACACCTAACTTTTGTTTAGTATCACTAGGCTACTGGTACTCTGGGCCCTACACAAAAACACAGAAGTGACACAACCTCAGTCTGTAGAGCATATGAACAGGAAATAATTTTAGTCACATAAACAGGTTCATTGTTTTAAAAATGTTAGAGACTTTGTGGCCCCTGCCACACAGGGGGGGAAAGCACAGGCAAAGTGTGGCTTTTTAAAGCCGCACCAAAAGAGACACACGGCGGCGGGATCACATAGATCCCCTGAGCTGCCACGCACTTCCTCCCCGGCATAATCAGATGCCGGGGAGAAGCCACTGAAAGGGGAGCGAGGCAGCCGAACTGCGCATGTGTGTGCATGCGCAGTTCGGCCAGGAGACTGGATTGCTCCAAACGACGGGCGCGCCGGCAATCCCACGGCCGCACTTGATGCAGCGTTCCTGGTAAGTCCTCCTCTGGGGGTGGTTCTTTTTTATTGCGGGTTTTCGGCCTGAAGGGCCAGATCGGGGATGGGTGTGTGCCGCTTCCCAGATGTTGCGGTGAGATCGTGCCCGTTTGCTGCGCCCCCGATCCGTCCTTCTCCCGGGCCAAAACCTTCTGTGTGACCGGGGCCTGTATTTCCAAATTTTTTCTTCAAAAGATGGAGATCTGAGAAGTTACTAACAATATCTGTCTTTGTAGTAGGGTTGCTTTGATTTCTATCATGAGCGTTCAATGAATTTTCCATTCTAGGATAAGTAGGTAGCATCTTGGGATGTCTTCAGTTTTAAGAGTTGTCTTTGCTGCAACATAATGATATCCTCGACTGGGTACCTTGGCTGTTCTATACATCTGCGCTCCCTATGGGAAGCTGGCTAGCCTTGAAGACTGACTGCCTACACTGATATTATTCCAATCTTTGTCAGCCACATAGGTTTACAAGGGATTGATATGAACTAGTACGCTTCTGACCTGCCACAAAATGCTGACAATGCTGACCCTCAGATTTAGAGGTGTGTATACATGTTTTTAGGGGCTGTGGAGGCTCAGAGGTTAAGACACTGAGCTGCAGACCGGAAGGTCTGTAGTTCGGCAGTTTGAGACCCTAGTGCCACGTGATGGAGGGAGCTCCTGCCAACCTAGCAGTTCGAAAGCAAGAAATTGCAAGTAGATAAATAGGCACCACTTTGGTGGGAAGGTAACAGCGTTCCGTGCGCCTTGGCGTTTAGTCATGCCAGCCACATGACCATGAAGAAGTCTTTGGACAGCACTGGCTCTTTGGCTTGGAAATGGAGATGAGCACCACCCCCTAGAGTTGGATTTGACTAGCTTTTGAACAAGGGAAACCTTTACCTTTTATACATGTTTTTAGGGCACTGTACCTAATCCTTACCTAGAATGAATACTGCATCTATTTAGAATTAAGCAATTTCTCAAAACAGGGCTAGGTTTTTAAAAATGGGATGCTCACAGAGCATGTGAATTGCTTTCAATGAAGGAAGCTGACCAGCATATACAAGTTAAGGCTTCTACTTAAATTAATAAAGCTTGTTTGTGAGGAGTTGTGTACATCTTGGAGTTTTCATGCACACATGAACCTCAGAAGAAGAGAGAAGGTGCAGTGGAAAAGAAAGTGAACTGTGAATTAAGAACAGAGATATAATAATGCTGACCTACCTTACAGGCTGGTTGTAAGGTTTGCTGAGATTAGACAGACAATATACATAAAAAATTATATAAAAGCTAATTATTACTATTAAGCCACTGGATGAAAGTACAAAAATTGTTTCACCTTTTGTATGGCTAGATAATTGAAAAATCTACCGAGTGAACTAGCTGGACACTATTATTACCTTTGATTTCCTGGGAATCAATTATATACAACCATTTAAAATTATATTAGATCACTTTTTAATGACATAAACCAAGCCTTGTTGATTTTTTTTTCTATAGTGTTTCTACTACAGATATTAACATACCAATTCCGGCTGTTTCTGGGACAGCTGTTAGGAAAGTTACATAAGAAATGTTCAGATTTTTGCAAAGATTAATCCAGCAGG
>NW_015172576.1:212578-218585 GCF_001447785.1 Gekko japonicus
TTTGAGTAGTTATATTCCACCACTAATGAAAAATTAGTCCAAGGAAAATCAGGTCCAATGAGCTGATCATACACAACTACACAGGAACATCTCTTCAATCTAAAAATGAATCACAGGAATTAAAAAAACCCAAGTTTTAATATGTCTAACCTCAGTTGTGTCATAGTAATTGTGTTTGTAAAAACAGTTTGTAGTATTTATAAAATGTACCTACCTACTTATTATATTTTTGCTCTCTAGCAAAGCTCCTTTTTTCTCAGAATTCACATATGCAACTTCCAGGCCTGTTCAATGACAAAGGGATACTGAGATATAATATAAAAGAACCATTTGAAGCTCTAAAAAGCAACAAATGTCTGGCAATTGATCTCTATTTCAGAAAAAAAGCTTGTCAGCTTTTACTGTGTGTGTGATGGGGGGGGAGAGAGATTTAAAACTAGTAATCCAATAAATGATATATCAGACAGAATACAAAAGTTCTTTTAAGTATGCAGTGGTTGGAATGTTGGACTAGGATCTGAGAAGCCTAGATTCACACCCCCACTCTACCATGGAAGCTTGTTACACACATTCAGTCTAACCTCCCTCAGAGGGTTGTTGTGTGGAAAAAACTGAGGTGTGGAAGTAACCTGCTTTGGATCCCCATTACAGAGAAAGGCAGGGTATAATGAAGTAAATAAATAAAAAATACTTTAAGAATCTGGCACCCAAATCTAAAACATTGGATTGGAATTAGCACTTGGTGATAAGTATGCTATGCAGGCATTGGGGGGCGGGGGGCAGGTGGGCGGTGTGACCATAAGGTTTCCAAGGCCAGAGATGTTGAGAGGTGGTTTGCTCCTGCCTTCCTCTGCATAGTGAGTATTCCTGGTATTCCATCTAAATACTACCCCAGGCTGACCCTGCTTAGTTTTGGAGATCCATGCGGCAAGGCATCTGTCGCGGCAGCAAGAATCGGAAGTCCGCAGGAGTTCCCCTCTAGGAGGATGACAGATCATCCGCTGCAGCCACTGCCAATGCTCCACAGGCCTTTGGAGCAACTGGGGTTATTCCCAGCCCGAAGGCTGGAGTCCTCACGGCTGCCTTCGTTCTTTGGGTGGGGAGAGGAGCGGGGGTCTCGCCTAGACGATCTCCCCCACTGGCAGCTCTGACCACAGAAGGTCTACTCGGGAGCTGCTTCCTCTCCTCCTGAGTAGGAGTCCCTGGCTGAGTTCCACTCTTCCCTGCCAAAAAGGAGGGGGGACTTGCAGAGGCTAAGAAGCCCTGCTTTGCCAGCCACCTGTGTGGCAGCACTCTGCCTTCACCTCAAAAATATACCACCGCTCTGAATAGGGAGAGGGGAAGAGAGAGGGGAGAGAGAGAGGAAGCAAAGGAAAAGGAAATAAGAAAATAAAAAAACTTGACTATGGGATCGCCGAACTCTAAGCAGAACTCAGCCAGCGCTGTCCTTGCTACTCTGCAGGCAGGGCCAAGACTGGGAGCTGGGGAGAGAAGCTCCTCCCCTAGGGGATCAAAAGAGCCAGTGCTCCTGCCTGCCTCCAGGGAGGAGCTACTTCCTATAGGTGGAGACTGCCCCACCCTGGACCACCAGAGAAAGCAGTGCCATCAGACAGCATCAGACAATTTCCCCTGGTTCTACCAGAAACTGGGCAGGGAGGTGGGATTCTACAGTGCTAAAGCGCCACCCCTAACTCTGGGAAAGGGCCACTCTCACTGCTGCTAGGCCCCTATGCCCCTGAACAGAAGCTGCTACCTTATGCAGGCTGGGACCCACTGGTCCATCCCACCCACGTCTGTCTGCTCCAGCTGGTAGAGCCTCACTGGGATCCCAGGAAAATAAAAGTCTTTCAGAGACCCAATTTCAACACGGGATGCCAGCAACCACATCTGGAAGCGTGTGTGGACAAAGAGAGGGCTCCACCACTGCACAGCAAGTCCTCCCACGAGCAAGTCCCTACAACAGCTTGCTCACTGAGCCCTCCCTTCCCTTATTCAAGGCACTTTTGCAAAGCTGAGATGGAACCCCACACCCTAGTGTTGCCAACTCCAGGTTGGGACATTCTTGGAGGATTGGAGGTGAAGCCTGGGGAAGGCAGAGTTCAGGGAGGGGAGTTACCTCAGCAGGGCATAATGCCATACAGTCCACCTTCCAAAGCCGCCATTTTCTCCAGGGGAACTGATCTCTGTTGTCTGCAAATCAGTTGTAATTCTGTGAAATCTCCAGACCCTACCTGGAGGTTGGCAACCCTACTTCCCCCACCCCTGTAATCTACCCAAAGGACATCTCCATCAGCCCTGGCATGTATGAAATGTAATATTTACCTTGCACTGTACTAATGGCGTTGATTAGGGCAGCCGTTTCATCACCATACTCCATTCTTGTCACGATGACTACCTGACCCACATGACAACAGAAAGAATGTTTCCTTCTAAAAACTAATCAGTCTATATTTGATATTTCACAAGAGTGACAACATTAATTTGAGACATCTGTAGATTATTAACAGGGATAAAGAACTAATCGTTAGAAGCAAAGATAATTTAGAACTGGGTAATTACCTTATATAAATATGGACAAATGAGAAGCAAGATGGAGAAGAAACAATTAGAAAAACTTGTTCTAAATTTCAAACTCAAAGCCATGTTTCATACATCTTTGGGTCCCACATTGGGCAACTTGTTTGGCTTATGTGACAGAAGCCTTATGACATCCGCCTGCACAGATGCTGATGTGCCAGCAAAAAAAAAAAAAGAAAGAAAAGAAAAAAGGAGGGGGGCCAGACACCCTGGGAACTACCAGAGTCTGAGCAATTCTGTTAGCGCCTCAGTGGCTCACCTTGTTCCCTTGGGTGAGGAACCAGCCCTGCATACCAAGCAAGACAGTCTGGCAGGCTGCTGTTTGGTATGTGAGCCAAGAGTTGTCTACCTTTGCCAGAAACCAGAGCTATAGAAGCCTTTGGTTCCTCCTGCTTCAGTGCACCAAGGAAGCTCTAAGACAGGAGCTTGGGGGGGAGAGGGCATGGCTGCTCTTGGCAGCAGCTCTTGGTCGTACATAGAGTTAAAAGAAGACCATTTCTGATGATGGGCAGGACAGATACCCTGGCTAGGAAGGATTCCATTCCAAGTGCAGGCTGGAGCCCTCCTCACCAGAACATCTACTGATAGGGAAGCCATCCCTACCTTGACAATCCACTAGGGTTGCCAAGTGGCACCTACCTTGCCGGCGGGGGACTCTCGTCTGGATCTAGCGTGCGTGCGCCGCATGCACGTCACAGGGAAGTGACGTCATGACGCCGGGCATGCTGGGGGCGGGGCCACGACCATACAAGGGAAAACCATAGAGTTTTCCCTTGTATGGCCGTGGTCCCGCCCCCAGCGTGCCCGGCGTCATAACGTCACTTCCCTGTGACGTGCACGCTGGGGCGGGGTTCCCCCCGGGGCCTGATTCCCTGGCGTCGGGGAATGGGCCTCTGGGGCGGGGGGTTTTTCCGCCCCCCGGGGGGACTTGGCAGCCCTACAATCCACGCTGCATTCAACTTCTGTGTGATAATCCCAGCAATAAGACATCGGCTTTTCTTAGCAGGGCTGCTGAGAGCCACCATGCGGCCTCAGACAAAGATACCACCTGTGCCCCCTATTTGACCCTGATTCAAACTAAATATCAGAACAACGCAAAGAACTTTGTTGGCTTTTACCGCGCATCTGTAATAATAAAATGATCTGCATGTCCATATGTCTGTCCCTTTGTGGCAGGCATAGCATATCGGAAAATAAAACTAGGAATCTCAAAATTGGCCACCAACTTCAGGATGATAGTAGGAGTTCCGATAGTAGGAGTTCCAGGGCCAAAAATGAAAGGAACTGGAATATCCTGGCCCAGGTTATCTCCAGACTCTACCACGCTATTTGCAATGGAAGCTAAGCTTGGGTAGTGGTTAAAGTGTTGGACTAGGAACTGGGAAACCCAGGTTCAAATTCCCCACTCTGCCATGGGCTTTGGGCACATCACGCAATCTCAGCCTAACCTACTTATTTATTTATTTTGATTTTTTTTTAAAAAAATCCTGCTCTCCCCGCAAGCAGGCTCAGGGCAGGTTAAAAAACCCAAAGTAACAATATAATCATTAGTTAAAACCATGTTTTTCATAAAAAACAAAACAAACACAAACAGGGTGGATTCACCTTGATAGTTTGAGCTGGATTCATTCGGCCAGCACTGTCAGCAGGGGAGGCCGAGATAAATTTGGATGTCTGCCACCTCATCTGAAGGCCCGGCGGAACAGCTTCATCTCGCAGGCCCCACAGAATTGTAACAAATCCTGCAGGGCCCCAATCTCAAGAGGGAGCTTGTTCCACCAGGCTGGGGCCAGGGCAGAAAGTCAAGGCGAGTCAAGGCCAGCCAAACATCCTTGGGGTGGAGACAACCAGGAGATGTTGATCACTTGAGCGCAACACTCTGCAAGGGATATATGTGGAGAGGCGGTCCTGAAGATATGCAGGTCCCTGGCTGCATAAGGCTTTGAAGGTTAACACCAAAACCCTGAAATGGATCCAGTACTATATTGGCAGCCAGTGCAGTTGGTTCAGCACTGGCTGAATGTGAGCCCACTCAGGCATCGCTGTCAGCATATGTGCTGCCTAGGCTTGCCAAGTCCCCCCAGGGGACGGGGAAACCCCCGCCCCAGAGGCCTGTTCCCCGCCGCTGGTGGATCGGGCCCCAGGGGGAACCCCACCCCGACGTGCACGTCACCCAGAAGTGACGCAACCACACCGGGCACGCTGGGGGCGGGGCCACGGTCATCCGAGGGAACAGCGTGCCTGGCATTGTCGCGTCACTTCCGGGTGACGTGCGTGTGGCACATGCACGCGCACTCCAGCCGCCAGCCGGGAGTCCCCCGCTGCGGCTCAAAAAGCACTTGGCAACCCTAGTGCTGCCGCATTCTGTACTAGCTGCAGTTTCCGGGTCAAGGTCAAGGGCAGCCTCACTTAGAATGAGTTACAATAATTCTGTCTGGAAGTGACCATTGCTTGGATCACTGTCGCTAAATCCTGGGAAGTGAGATACGAACCAGCTGCTTGACCAGCCGCAGATGGTAAAAGGGCTAATCAAGCAACGCTGGCAACCTGGGCCACCCCTGAAAGGGAGGCATACAGAGGAGCACCCCAAGCTCTTCACCCTTGGTGCCGGCATCAGCGGCATTCCAAAAAAAAGAGGGTTGGGAGCTGGATTCCCGATCCCAGATCCCCACGACTCAAGTACAGGACCTCCGTCTTTGCTGGGTTTAATTTCAGTCAGCTCTGTTGAAGCCAACCAGTCACAGCCTGTAATGCCCTGTCCAATACCTCTGGGGCGGAATCCCAGGGTTCACAGGGTTGTCATGAGGGGAAAGTGGAGGAGGCGAGAATGATGTAAGCCACTTTGGGTCCCCGTTGGGAAGATACAAATAAAGTAAATAAATCAATAGTCTAACTTCTGTTACTCATTTGTTACCACTGAGGCAGATTAACGTTCTATTATTATGCATGTAAAGGGTGGAGGTAGGGGAAGCAGGCTTTTACCACTTTGATCGATTTTGGGAAAATATTAACTCTCCCCATCTGTTCATAATATTAACAATGGTTTGCTGCTATACTACCAGGGGTCATTTGGGGGGGGGACTCGGGGGGACGCCATCCCCCCGGGTGAGGTGCGGGAGGGCAGGGCCTGGAGCTCCCTGCTGGTGCCCGCTGGAGGTCGCCGCCGGCTGTGGGGAGGACACACTTCCGGTGATGTCAGGGGGTGTGGCATATGCTAATGAGTTATGCTAATGAGTCCCCCTAGCTCTTTTTCTACGAAATGACCCCTGTATACTACTATTAAATATGTTCTAAATTGCCAAGCAGGATAGATGAAGAGTTGAGACTGGGAAAAAATAAGGGGTGGGGGAGAAAACATGAGAAGTGGGGGTAGACAGATGGCAGATCATGAAAGGAAGAGAGCAAAACGAACAAGGAGAAAAGTGTGGGA
>NW_015172576.1:218599-231064 GCF_001447785.1 Gekko japonicus
AAAGAGTTAGGGAAATGCAGGAAAAGACAATGGGGGGGGTTGCTACCACACTCTACCCCTTGGCAAGATCTGGCTGTACAGGAGCTGGGTGAAACTAAAGAAAGGGGGAACCATAGTTAATGCCCATGTGAGGAGTCTGCATCGTGGCATTGACTAGCTTGTCCTGGCTGGTCTTGCCTTGCTCCAGTGGTGGCTTGGCTGATGGGTTTAGCAGGATCTGATCAGGAAATGGTTTCCCTCAGCCTTGTTGTAAACTTTGCAGAAAGGCTCTGCCTTTCCTGCACCCCTAGTGGCTGCAGTCAGAACTGCATTAGGGTTTTTGGGGGGGGAAATCACTGAGTGAATGCAGCATGGGGCTGGCTTCAGGGGCCCCCCAGCTAACTTGCCCCCCCCCCCCCATTATGAACTGAGATCGAAGCAGCTCTTAAAGAAGTGATTAATGTTTATTCAGCTCATAACAACACAAGACAAAACAGCATAGAACCAGGCTGACTTATATACGATTTGAACAGGGGTAAACCACACCCAACAAACAGATAACAACCAATAGAAATATAGGGCTTGGAACCTATGAGAGTGGTTCCCGCCGAAAACATATGCTTCTCTGATTGGCCAGTTCTTTAATTCAAACACTGCTTATTTTACTAGAACTTATGCTTAAGCTAAACATTGCTTTATTAACTTAAGACATAACACCACCACCCCCAATTTTTTTGTCCCCCCAGTCTCCCTCTCTTGGCAGCCCTGTTCCTTCATATGTTATTTACCTTACTTTGCTCATTTGTTTTACTCTGCATCCACTTGACCATCTGATGTTGAAGCTCTGTTGTCTTGGGACTGGCTTCAAGCTTCTTCTGCCAGGCCAGCTGCACAATTGTCAACAGTCGGCAAAGATGATCCAGGCTAGAACCTACAAAGTCCTTATACCTGTCTTTCGCCTTGGACAAATAGCCTATTAAAAACAGACATTGGCAATCATGAAATAAATGCTTTAAAACATTTTCACTGGCATTAACACCAGAGTGGAAACTTTTCTTTCCTTCTTCACTAATTAACTCAGATATGAATTTATGTTTCATTTTGGGGGTGGCACACTAACAGGGCCATCCTAAGCAGAGTTATGCCTTTCTAAGGCCAATGACTTTCATGGATTTAGAAGTATATAACAGTTTAGGATTCTTCTGTACTCGGCACTGAGATCAATCTAATACATGAATATATCTCCCCTAGCCCGTCAACTGTTTTAGCTTCCTGCTAGCTGGCAAAAGATTTGCTACTGGGGTTGTTAAATGGTGCATTGCTGTTATGCTGAGCTTCAGGGTTCAAAATATGTTTTTTCAAAGCTTTCTTCTTCAATCTCTGCATGAACTTTACAGTGTCAAGAAAAATGTGGGTATTTCTGAATTCAGTAATAGCTTTGAGCAATGCATGTTCTGAACTGAATGACCCTCAAGCATTTTAGCTGATATTTTGCAAGCACTGTAAAGTACAATTTTTAAAACGTGAGTATATTTATAATTGGAAGGGGACTAAATATATTTCATAGGATAAATTTATAGGGTGCCGATACTGAATAAGTCAATAAGAATATATACTCTGCCTTTCAATTACTTTCATGGCCATTGTACCTTTCACAGTTATTTGTATGATAAGCTATAATATTTCAGAAGAAGAGTAACAAAGAAGAATTAAGCTGATGTCAGGATGCATCTACGTGTAATCTAAGAATAAAAACTATAGAAATATTCAAACATGTTCATGATTTTGTGATGTGTCCCCAACTTACAGTAGTGTTTTCAGGTTGCGTGCAATAATTAATCAAATAAAAGAAGAAATAAATTTATTTATAAAACTAACCTAATGCTGTAGTCAAGCTACATGTTAATAAGAGGTCTCGAACTGTTACCACCAAATGCAGAACAGCAGCATGTTTGAATAGGGCAATAGCCTTGTCATCTGTTGCACCTATCACAAAAACCAAAGAAAAATAATATGCACTCAATAACAAATATTGGCTGGTAAAATTTCACTTAGGTAAAGGCTCCCTTGCTCGAAAGCCAGTCAAATCCGACTCTAGGGTTGCGGTGCTCATCTCTGTTTCAAAGCCCAAGAGCCAGCGCTGTCCGAAGACATTTCCGTGGTCATGTGGCCAGCATGACAAACACCAAGGTGCACGGAACGCCGTTACCTTCCCACTGAAGTGGTAACTATTTATCTACTTGCAATTTCTTGCTTTCAAACTGCTAGGTTGGCAGGAGCTGGAACTAAAGACGGGAGCTCACTCCGTCATGCGGCACACTCGGGTCTCGAACTGCTGAACTACCGACCTTCCACAGCCTGCAGTTCAGCATCTTAACCACTTGAGCCACTGCAGCTCCTAAAGATTTCACTTAGCCAAGTGTGAATCCTTCCTCCAGCCTATGGAGACTTCCTCCAATGAAAGAGCTGTGGATGGACGAAGGATTCACACTTGGCTGTGTGGAGTGGTAGGGCTTGCACCCTAATAAGTATACATGTGGACATCGTGATTTACCATAATGTTTGTTCCCACCAGCATTTTTACTCAATCTTGCCCAACTCCTCTTTCCTCACTGTAGCCTCCAGCCTATGGAGACTTCCTCCAATGGAAGAGCTGTGGATGGACGAAGGCTTCACACTTGGCCGTGTGGAGTGGTAGGGCTTGCACCCTAATGAGTATACATGTGGACATCATGATTTACCATAATGTTTGTTCCCACCAGCATTTTTACTCAATCTTGCCCAACTCCTCTTTCCTCACTGTAGCACCCATTGTATGTAGCTTTTGTTCACACAAGTTCCATGACCTTCCAGGCTCCAGCATAGCCTTTTCAGTGGCCAAAAAGGACCCATCTCCCTTCTTTTGCCAGTGGAAAAGTTGGTAGGATCCAGCATTTCGTCTTGATGACACAGCTCTGTGAGTGGGTTTAAGTCTGAATCAGCACCAAGAATTCAGATGAATGGTTCTTCTAGTCCTTTCTCTACTTCTGACCACAGCTATATAAACATATGAAGCTGCCTTATATCAAGTCAGATTCTTTTGTACTCTGGCTGGAAGAATATTGGCCACAGACTGTGCCACATAAGGTCCTTTAAATTGGAGTTGGGCCCCATAGGAAGCTTTGCACATAGAAGATCCAAGATACATAGTGACGTTCTAAGCACACTTGTTTGTATGCGTGTGTGTTATGTGCCAGCAAGTCACTTCTAACTTATGGAGACCTTATGAATTAATGACCTCCAAAATATCCTATCGTTAATAGCCTCGCTCAGGTCTTAAAAACAAAAAATAAAAGATGGCCAAGCCAGGCAGGAGTCAACCCTACAATCTTCTTGATCCATAGTCAGATGCATTATCTACTGGCCCACACATACTCCCTTCTACAGCCAATGACTTCACTGGTTTTAGAAGGGTGTAATTCACTCTGTTTAGGAAGGCACTGCAAATACCTGATACCTGATTTTAAAGGATCTTATGTAGCTAGTCTGGGAAACAGCCCTTGGAATGGTGCTAACCAGGAAAGTTACACACTCTCTGCTGTGCATGAAAGGATGATGCCAAAAATATGCTACTAAATTTATATTCTGGAACAAAAGGTACTTTACTGATAACATGATAAACAATGCACAATAGTTAGAAATATGAATCTATCCTTACCCATCACACCTTGTTTAAAAGCATCACTGATCACTTTCTCTTGCTGTTTCAAGAAAAATCTGGTGTCATCAAAATTAAGGGCGGTAAACCTCCAGTTATGCATGCCAAAACTACTGAGCTCTTTTAAAACAGGAGCCACTGTTGCTTCAAGGATATGATATGCCTGTAATTGACTTTCTGGGTTCACAGAAACAAGGGGAAAGAAGTCAAAAGATGCAACAAATGATTAAATATATATCAGTTAAACTGCATTCTCCTTTCTCTCTGGGAGAAAATCAGGCTATACGTATTTCAAATAGAAGAAGAGAAGAGATTGGATTTACACCCCGCCCTTCACTGCCCAAAGGTGTCTCAGAGCAGCTTAAAAACTCCTTTCCCTTCCCCTCCCCACAACAGACACCCTGTGAGGTAGGTGGGGCTGAGAGAGCTCTTGACAGAAACTGCTCTTTTTCAAGAACAGCTCTTATCAGAACTACGGCTTGCCCAAGGTCATCCAGCCAGGTGCAAGTGGAGGAGTGGGGAATCAAACCCAGTTCTCCCAGATTAGAGTCCGCGCACTTAACCACTACACCAAACTGGCTGGAGTAAAAATGAAACATATTTTAATATCCTACAGCACAAGAATGAGATGGCACACTTCTTTTGTTTTAGTGTTTAAGAAATAGGTTTCTAAACCAGCGGCTCATTATATATGAACCGTAGGTGGCGTCAGGGTTATCTTTTTTCCAAAAACAAAGACATCCAATGCTACTATCATATAAAATGGGATTTCAGTTCAATTTTGTGGTCATGCAAAGCTATACCTTACACCTCCAGACACAGGCAGTTTAGCGGTATGCAATCAATTTTCAATTTTATTTTATTTATAGCCTGCCTTTCTCACTGAGACTCAAAGTGGATTATACAGTGTAAATCAATGCAGTTCATAGGCTGAGACAATCCTGTGCATGGTGATCACATTTGTCCTAGCACTCACAACTAGCACTCTTGTCTCGGCCCTCAATGCTTGCATGTTGGACCATCACATCTTCATAGGAGCCTACTTGCATGGAGCCCAGCAATTTGCAGGTGTAAAGACCAGGGGTCATTTCCTGCAGGAGCGCACAGGAGTGGAGCTCCGGCAGTAAAGAGCCGAGGGGGCGGCCACATGCAACAAGCCCCGCCCCCTGCTCCCAGCAGCCCTCAGTCAGACCAGGAAGCAGCCAGGTAAGTTGCAGAGCCCCCTCCGCCCCCCCGGTCCAAAACAGTCCAGTGGCACCTTTAAGACCACGTTTTATTCAGGTACAAGCTCTCCCTCCTCTGTGAGGACAGATCTGCATGTTCCCCCCCCCCAATAGCTAGCAATCCAAAACAGTCCAGTGGAGCCTGAGCGGTGGGTGTTGCCTTCTGACACACTTCCGGTGATGTCAGGGGGTGTGGCATATGCAAATGAGTTATGCTAATGAGCTCCTGCACCTCTTTTTCTACTAAATGACCCCTGGTAAAGACTACCCCAAACACAGGGCTCTTCCTCCACGCAAGTGTTATAACCGAATGCATGGCTATTGAAGGCACGATGGATCAGCACTAAGTGCGCAGGGTAAGCGCATTTCTGAACTCTCTTCCTCACACAGGCTTGAGTATCTGCAGAGAACTTTTGTTTGAAAACTGGGGACTAGAAGACGCATTCATATGTCTCACTACCTTTTTATAAGCCACCTTAGGAAGGGCTGCATGTAAAAACACATTCTGGTTCTACCAGAGATATATTTATCACTGGACAGATATCTCACTCTCTGTCTGAACTTCTCCACAGTTTAACACCATTGCTCTTTTTGGGGTGATTAATAAAACCTTCACTAACTGCCTAGCAATAGTCCATATAAATGGCAAGAAGAATTTCTCAAATACAAATATTCTGTTTTACACTAGTGTTTTCCAGAGTGATCTGCTCAGAGAATGGGGCTTTCCTGCCTCCTCCAGTCTGTTCCGGCTCTCCACAAGTTGTTTCTGTCAATCAGGGGACTCCTCCCAAAAGTTGTGGGATGTCATGAAGTGGGCTGCACCTAAAGAAGAATTTGCAGCAACTGGGAATCCCCTCTTGCCCAATTGGCCTTCTAATTGTTGAACATCTGATACTTTCCTAAGGAACCCCAGAGTTCTCTGGAATTCAGTTTAGTGCCATCCATAAGAGAAATTATGAACTAGCAGGTTGCTTAAAATATTGCATACCTGATGGCATAATTTTGATGAAGGTTATTTCATTTTCTTTCGTTTCCTGTACACAAACTGTAGTGTTAAGGGAAACAGGACTGCCTTGGTTTTTGAACGTTGGGCTCTCCTCCTTAGCGTTCAAAACTTAAGAATAACAAAAACGCAAGTGTCATGGGAGAAGACAAGCAATTCAATTTCTCACTATAAAATTCTGATACACCATTACAGATTTGACAATGATTCGCACAAAAGGCAATAGTTGAAAGGTAGAGAACCCTCCCCCCCTGGAGCCACTAACAACGGCCTGTGCCAGCCACATAAAGGATTACATCTATGGGCCGATCACCAGAATTCATTACTGACTGATGGCCGCCATCGCTTAATAATATGATTGCTATCAGTATAACTTAGTTTATAGCACCTTATAACGTTGCACTGTTTTTAGATGATTCTAAGATTGTTAAATTGTTATTAATGTGTTCTTACTCTTTTATGTAAGCCACCCTGAGCTGGCTTCGGCTGGGAAGGCGGGGTATAAATCTGATAGATAAATAAATAAATACGTATCTTGTGAGAAAATAGGATATCTACACCATCAGTTATATCTTTGGTACCTTTTCTGGTGGAAGGCGAGCTGGTTCAATAAGCCTGGCAAGCTGCGCAGGGACTTCCAACACTCTGCCAGTGGGCCTTTGGCCATCCAAATGGCAGACTGAAGACCAGCAGATTCAGCATGAATGGTGGATACAGTTTTTAAAAGGTAAATATTCCCCTATCTCACTCCCACCTCGGTTTGCCATCCTCTATGAAAGAGCTAATAGAATTATGTCTTGCGGCGGCTAGGAATGTTATTGCATTTCACTGGAAATCTAAGAAGACGTTACAACTGAGTGATTGGTATCTGAAATTGTGGGACTTTTTTCTACAGGACAAAGTTTCCACTAGTATCCTTCAATCTGAAAATCAACCCGTTCCTGACAATCTCCAAGAAAAATGGATGCCCCTCTTAGAAGCGTCAGCAGCACATAAAATTGACACCCCCCTGTTTGCTCTGCGTAAACATCAGGATCTACTTTCTTATTTTTAACTGTTTTTTCTAAATTTAATAATAATAATAAAAAGGGTTGCCATCCTCCAGGTAGGGCCTGGAGTTTCCCTGAATTACAGTTGGTCTCCAGACTACAGAGGTCGGTTCCCATGGATACAATGGCAGCTTGTTAGGGCAGACTCTGTGGAATCACAGGGCTACTGAACAGGCTCCTCTCCCCAGGCTGGAATTGGCCAGCCAGAGATGGCAGCCCTGTTCCTACATTCAGCTTCACACCTCTTCTTTTTCAGTGGCTCTCCCCTCACTTTTTCTATATCCAGTGTAACATCTGCCATGGGTAAGATTTCATCATCTAATACATTTATTCAACACAGATAGCAGGTGCAGTTGTAGCTTCCACTCACTAGATGGTAATAGAGCACCTAAGTACAGATGTTCTGCTATGGAATATTTAGAACGAAAACGGTCAGTTTATATAACGTCCCATTGGTTGAAATTTAAAAAACACAGAACCCCGCCATAGACAAAGCCTTACAAATATTTTTTTCCTCCAGAAAGTGATAGCGTAAATATTAATCATGCCATAAACATCCCTTCTGATTTTATTTTACTCTGTTTCAGTCTGAATTAAGGTAGCATAACCAATGTTCCCTCTGTGTTGTGGAGTCTTGTGAGCTAAAAATTCTGCTTTGTGAGCTGCTGGCATTAAAGTTGTGAGCAGGCAATTTGGCTGCTGCATAAGTCAGTTTGCCTTGGAGTCATCCTTCCTGAGCTATGACAAAAATGTGTGAGCTGGAGGCTAAGGAACTGTGAGCTAGCTCACACTAACTCAGCTTAGAGGGAACATTGAGCATAACTATCAACCTATGTCACTGGAAATGTTTATTTCAACACAAGGAGAAGTCTGCACATGAGCACCTCTCTCCACAACACATATCTGGGTTTTTCCTCAGCTGTGTAGTCACTACAGCTGAAGAACAGGCTGTAAGACAGGATTACTACAACTTCTGCACTGACAGGAGTCTTAGGTTGGCTCCACGGAACAGAAAGAGAGAACGAGGATGGATCTTGTATTGCAGCAAAATATTCGGTTTGACAGATGGATTATGGCCCTATAAAAGGAAGAGCCAGACTGCAGCTCTGCGCTATAGGACATCTCTTGACTCCTTGTGACTTCTAACTAATGCCATATTGAGGTATCATACTAGATACATGACTCAGCACAATTTCCCATGTTCTTGTCTAGGGAACAAATGGTTGCAACTTGCAGCAATCCCCATAAAGCATATGGAAGGTCACAACAATTGCCACACTCCACGCTAAGTATTTATAAGCTGGTCAGATCATACAATCAGGCTGTTAGCTTGACTAATAACTGAAGATGAGATTAACAGAAATTGCTTCCATTTAAATGCGTTGAGGTTGTGGCTGTTAACTTGGACCTGAAGCTGAAACACAATGGTTATGATCCAAAATCCTATAAGGAAGAGGTGAAAGCAGATATTTCAGGCTTTCACTGACCACAGGGATGCAGATGAGAATGTAAATCCACACTTGCTAACTAGGACAGAGTGGGCTCTGCCTGTGGGCAAAATGAAATAGGATGCTTTAGAATGCAGATTCTGAGCACCGTCAAAGGGCAGCAGGTTGAAAATTATGTACTTAAATATTATGGGTCTGATCCAGTCCCTCCTGACGTCTGCCCTTCGGCATAGCCAGCCTTCCCAAAAGACCGAGGGGCAGTGGCTCGGTGGTGGACCACATGTCTTGAAATACAGATGGTCCCAGATTCAGCCCTTGGCACAATCAGTTAAAGCAGGTGCTGGGGAAGATCTTTTTCCATCTCAGACCCTGCTGGGGAGTTCCTGCTATTCAAAGTAGGAGTCAACAGTAGGGAACTTCTGAAGGCTCAGCTAGATGGCATGTGAGACACGATCAGGTTGGGGTGTTCCCAAAACGACTCATGCTGTGACCCATATTGTCTAGTTGAGCCCTGAGCATGAGGAAAGATGCAGTGACATTCTGGACTTCATTCACTGGCGGTGAGGGGTATCACCTGAATATTCCCATACTACATACCCTACCAACAAAAGTCCGCACGGTCAAAGCAATGGTATTCCCAGTAGTCATGTATGGCTGCGAGAGTTGGACTATAAGGAAGGCCGAGCGCCGAAGAATAGATTCTTTTGAACTATGGTGCTGGAGAAGACTCTTGAGAGTCCCTTGGACTGCAAGAAGATCCAATCAGTCAATCCTCAAAGAAATCAACCCTGACTGTTCCCTGGAAGGCCAGATAATGAAACTGAAGCTCAAATACTTTGGCCACCAAATGAGAAGGGAGCACTCACTGGAGAAGACCCTGATGCTGGGAAAGACTGAAGGTCAAAGAAGACGGGGACGGCAAAGGATGAGATGGTTAGACAGTGTCATAGATGAAACTGAGCAAACTTCAGAGGAAGGTGGAAGACAGGAAGGCCTGGCGGGAGCTGGTCCATGGGGTAGCGAAGAGTCGGACTCGACTGTGTGACTGAACAACAAACAACATACCAAAGCCTTGGGACAGTCCTGATTTAGGACGTCTACGCTTGGCTGTTGCTTGCTATGTCACAACCTTGTTGGATGTCACAACCTGTCTTTGTCACAACCTGTCTTTGGGTTAGAGGTGTTAGGTGTAATCACAGAACATTAGGGATGCCCACATTTCAGAAAAGGGCTTTACACATTTAAATACAATGTTGTGACAATGGCTTAACTATGAAACAAAGAACTATTTTATGTATTAAATTACAACATGGGCGGCATTTGACTGTACACTGCCTTGTAGTTTAAATACTCAGGGCATGAGTCATTGCTTGGCTGAATCCCCCCCCCTCCTTCTTTCCCGCTCCTCTTGAGCATGGAATTCCCTTCAGCTCATCCTCTTTCATCAGCTTCCCTCCTATGAACAGAAAGCTATCCACACCTAATGGGACACTTACAGCACAGATGAGATTGTGCCTGGAATGAATAACAAGGGCATTTCAGTGCAGGACTGAACACGCTCTCTTGATTTAGATGATCGGGTATGACAACTGCACAGCCTTTTTCATTCTGTGGGGACGTGGGTGTGGTTTCTCAGAACAGGTGATATGCAAAGCAAAAATCCTATGGCTTGGACCCAGATGAAATTTTCTACCTGCAGAACTGAACTTTCCTGCCTTCCGCCTCTCACTACAGCCCGCTGATCACCATGAAATGCTGCTCCTGGGGGCAAAGGGGACACGGAGGAATGACTTGGGGGTGATCTGCAGTGAGAAAGGGGAGTCAGTGGAAATTGCTAATTTAGTCTGGATCCCACCCTATGTGTACAGGCTGTACATGGGCTTCCCCTGTAATAACAGGTTACAACCTAAGCTGTTTCTACATGGAGATTTCCCCCTGCATGGAATGCAAGAAGCCCTCAGATCAAAGGGGACTGTCCACGTATCATGTTCATACGAAGTAAGACCTGAAGAGTTTCTGGGGCTTTCCCTTTAGTGCCATGGAAAAACAAAACCTGTTTTTTCTCCAGTTCAAAAGGGGAACTGTAGTCTGGCTACAGGTAGGTATGATCTGGACACTCCACCTTCACCATTATGGGGATGGGAGGTAGAGCTAAGCTCCACTTTCAAATAGCACAAAGCAACTCACTGCTACATGCAGGTCTCCATTTTTTAATCCTTTAAAGGGCTTTTCCCCTCCATGCGGGGAACAGAGGGGGGTTCCTGGCCATGAGGGCACTATTCTACCTTATGGAAGAGATACGGAAAGTTAATGACCACCTCCTCCACCAGCCTTTCTCTCGTTTTCAAAACAGCAGCCACCTGAGGTTGTAAAGTTGCTTTTTCAAAAATGGTGGAAGATCCTAATTGTGGATTTTCACCTAGTTTCCCCTTGATCTCCAGAACACTGCAGGGGGGGGGGGGCTTTCACACTGTTGAATCCAAGCCTTGGACTCAGTAGAGGCTGGGGGTAATTAGCTCCCTTCGGCGGCTCCCGGGAGCTCCCTTATCCCTTCTTACGGATTTATGTACATTCAGGGCTATTTTTGGGCAGGAACGCACAGGAACGGAGTTCCAGCTGGCTCCCGAGTTGGCCACGCCCAGCAGGAACTCATTAGCATAATAGGCCACGCCCAACAGCAGAAACTCATTAGGATTGGCTACTTTAGGGGTGTGTGGCCTAACATGCAAAGGAGTTCCTGCTACAAAAAAAGCCCTGGGTTTTGACGACAAACAAGGTAAACAGAATAAGAAGCGAAAGGTGGGTGTGGCTGGATGACCACACTTTTGGTAACATGGGGGTACGGCCTAGTATGCTAATGAGCTGTGTTGTCAGGGTGTGGCCTAATATGCTAATAAGTTTCTGCTATTGGGTGTGGTCTACAAAAAAGGCCCTGTATACATTGTTCAGATTCATCCTACATCACTGATTTGTTAACAGGTGGAAATGATCTACACCCATTCTAACTGGATCTTGTGGCTGGATTTAGTTTTCATCTGTGCTAAGCAATATAACAGTTATATATCCTGAGTCACTGGTCCTTAATTTATCTCTGTTTGTACTACTCCCCCTTGGCCCATGCCATGTGCCCTTCTGCCGCTTGTTGCTTTGAATATACATATATATCTCTGCCTATGTGTCACTATATGCACTTGATTGAAGCGGGCTCTGGCTCCCAAAAGCTTCTGCCATAATCAATTTGTTCATTTTTAAGGTACCACAAGACCCTTAGTCTGCTGCAGCAAAAACAACAAACACACATCTCCCCTTGGAATTAACCTGACAATATATTTTCAGGATGGAACCAATGCTGGAACGAATAGAACTGAAAAATACAGTGAATGTCATCCAGTTCTAAAGGACCACCTTCTCCCAACTGAATTCGCCCATCAGCTGAGATCAGCCGAATTTGCCCATCAGCTGAGAAAAGTTCAAGCCTCCAGTAGTAACCTCCCTGATCCACAGAGAAGGGCCATCAGCTGAGATCTTCAGCTGAGGCCCTTCTCTGTGAATCAGGCAGGCTACTACTGGAGGCTTGAACTTTTCTGTGGTGATGCCAAGACTCTGGATCTCTCTTACTAGCATGTTTATCTAGTGCCCTCCTTGTTACCATTAGGCAAAATGTGTGAGGCTTTAAATAGTTAAGCTCCTTCTACCCAATTCTGCTGCTAGTTTTTGTCATGTTGTTAAGTCTATTTGGTTTCGCCGTTTTTATTTTAATATTTTTGTCTTGCAAGCTGCTGTGAGAGCTTTATGCTAAAATGTATGATATAAATCACCTAAACAAACAAACGGTTCATATTTCTCTATGGGGCTGTATTTGCTTCTCAGCCTACAGAGAACATCGAAAGCCTCGTCAATATGATACTTGGAGCAGAACTCAAAAACTACCTTCATCTTGGATATCTACCACATTGTTTGTTTCTTCACTTTGGGGTTTCAGATGTTTAGATCTCAGCATAATAAAGCTGCTCAGAGGGTCAAAATCATCACAACGTTTTCTAGGCAGTTCAAATGGCGCAGTCTT
>NW_015172576.1:231124-266607 GCF_001447785.1 Gekko japonicus
GGTCGCACCTGGCCCCTTTTTTTCTCTTCTTGGTTTTCAAAATGCACGGGCTTGTCTGTTTCACTCTGTGTGTTGTCTTCCCTGGCGTTATTTTCAGAAGACATATTTTCGTTATATGCAGGAGACCAACAAGGATCCTTTGTTCCACTGGAGTCAGGAACACCAGCAGACTCTGCTGTATGGTTAGCAATGAACTTTTCCTCTCTAAGCCATTCTGGAAATAAATAATAATGACGATAATTCATTCTCTGCTTTACATATGGAGCTCTGTGTCTCTGCAGGTTATATAAGTGTTCTCGTGTAACGCACTCAGAAGGCTGTTATTGAATATTTTGAAGTACATTAAAATCATGGCTAAACACAATGGTTCCCCACAGCCACTGAAGATATGACATAAAAAATGGGTATATAATTGGGAAAATAGTCTAATTTTAAAAGCATGTCTGCAACAGAACAAGGTGTGAGTAGAAATGTGTTCTTTTAAGATACAGGAGATTAAGAAACCATCAGTACTTACCCTCTGACTGAAAGGCAGTAATTTGGGGAAATGTTTCTACATTAGTAAACACAAAACTTTTTCCACCCCCTAAATCTGGACTCAGTGTTTCTAAAACACATGGTACTGCCAGGCTCTCTCTTAAATTAATCCATCCATCCTCTTCCAGTGAGCTGAACACTGAAGTGTCTTCCTGTATAGACAACATCTTTTTCAGTTCTGTAGCTGGAAGATGTTGACATGCAGGTACAAACGTCTGATGTTCTATGAAAAAAAGAGACACACACAATAAAATTATGAATGGGAAAATTATCTGTGGAAAGACTCTCATTTGAAAATAAAGTCACAATCTCATATACTGCTTGGATTGCACATGACCCAAGTGTATATTTTGCCCTGACCTGGATAGCTCAGATCTGGGAAGCTAAGCAGGACTGGACCTGGATAGTATTTGGATGGCACTTTCCACCACCACCACCAGGGCATATTTATATTAGCCATTGATATTTCAGGTTAATTAAATGTTCTTCACTTTCCTTTTTTTTAACATTAAATTGCTTGTTTTTCTTACCTAGAATTTGTGCACAAAACCATTTAATGGGGTGGATCCTACCCCTATCCTACTGCGCCACTGAGCAAAGCTTATGTATATATTTATTTAAGTAATAAGACTGGAGGAAGGATTCAGACTCAAACCAAAAGGCGTGGTGAGTATAATGATCTTTCCTTCAATTTAAGTGGCTCTTGCATTGGAAGAAGAGCCACTTAAGCTTGCGGACAGCTGCTTGGGTTGGAGGAAAGATCCTTATTTGGTGAGTGATGGTGGGAGCCGCCCCAGTATGCATATATTAGTTGAAAAGGGAAATCTCTGGTTTGGTGCCAACCCATTCAAAATCATCTTGTAAATAAAAGTATTCTCTTTAATACAGCACTACACCCATTCCCGTAGTATATTAATTGTATGGAACAGTCTGTTCCTCCCCCCACCCCCCAATTTGTGTGTGTTGATTTAGTCTCATGGGGTGGAGTCCCTGCTCCCTAGTTTTGTTAGGACTGTCGATTGCAATGAGCTCCCTTGTAGCGAAACAGTTCTTCCCCTCTCTGTGTCTTCTTGCTAATAAACGGTTGTTGTCTTGAACACACTCGTCTCTGCTGCATAAGCCTCAGAGCAGGAACCTGATTTAGTACCTTGGTCCTGAATTGCAAGCAAGAGAGAACATCACAGTCCCAGTGGTGGGGGGCTAAGGACTCCCGATATCCTCCTGTCTTCATACTTGTTGGCACAAATAAAACACAATCAAGGAGGTGATCTTACCCCAGTACAAAAGTTGCACTTGAACACAGGGACAAATACTCTGCTAAACTAAAACTTAAACCCCAATCATTTAGGGCCTCTTCTTTTATTAATTTGCTTTATAACAACAGTGGAGTAGATTGTCTAGAAAAAAAAAATCCAGGGAAATATGCATACCAGAGTGGGGTTCCTGTTCACATCTCAATGCCTGGCCAGCTGCCCAGTGGACAGTCCAGGAAGAGAGAGTGCCTTTTCTCCCCAGGCAAAGAAGAGACAGAAGGGAGGGACTGTATTAACTTGCTCTTGTCTGCACTCACTTCTCCAAACAATTGATCACGGTTGCTTCCAGGGGTGGGATGAGGAGCACAAAAATGCACACACGTCATAGCAGCAGCAGGAACAGGCAGAAATGGCATCCACACACCCAGTTCTCATGATTCTTGCTCTGCTGTTGCCACCACTCCCTACTTCTCCCTCTTGCACCTGTGCATTGTGTATCTCCCCCAGTCCACAATGCCTTCTTTAAATGACTCCCCCCCCTCCCCACCCGTTCCCTAGTTGTGCTGTAGTACTACAGTATGGCTTGGTATTAAAGGAACAAACAAGCAAACAAACAAACGGAAAACCACAGTACTTTAAAGGACTGGGGGAGGGGGAAGAAAAGCAGAACTCCACGCTCCCTTGACCTCCCCCGCCCCCCAAGCCTCTATGGCTCTGTACATCTCTAATCTAACAATCCCACTTTATCGGCGGGTTTTTATGCTAGCGAGATTCAATCTTTTCCCCTCAGCTGTTGTTTTAGGCAGATATAGGGGTATCCCCTATAGGGACAGAACCTGCAATTGTCTCTATAGTGAACCTGATTCAGTTGCTCATATCCTTCTACGTTGTCCTCAATATTCTCCTATGCGTAGCTATCTGATTAGTCCCCACTTACCTACCACAAGGAACCCGACTGACAATGATCTTAAAATTTTATTGTCTGATAAGTCCCCGGCAATTACTTTGTCTGTTGCTGAATTCTTAGCCTATGTTTGGAAGCTTAGGGTAGGGGCATACAAGCCTTAACCCCCTTGTATTTTTTAGAATTGCTATATTCTCAACTGAGTCTATTATTTCCGAGAAGTTTATAAAAACTATTCCTTGTTGGTGCAGCATGGTGTAAATTGTTATAATCCATTACTTCGTGCTCTTTATTTTCTATTTGTTTCATTGTTCTCTTTGCTGCTGTGCTATGCCAATAAAGGTCTGTATGTAACTTAGCTGAACTATTTTGAAGGCAGTGCTAAGGTTCACCTCCTCCCCTTGGATGGCTCTGTGTAGAAGCATTCAGATAAATGCTCCTCCAGCAGCCTCCCTGCAGTTCCCCCTTTACTTTGGAGAAAATTAGGCTTCTATTTTCTCTGGAGTAAAGGGGGTGGGGAAATGGGAGCAGATGAGTCGTTGCCCCCCTTGGCAACACTTTGCCACAGCTTTGTACATGTGAGAAAATCTCCTGAGGGTTGCCACCCCCCAGGTGACACCTGGAGATATCCTACTATTACAATTGATCTCCAGCTGACCCAGATCAGTCTCCTTAGAGAAAATGGCTGCTTTGGAAGGTGGTCTATGGCAGTATACCCTGCTGAGCTCCCTTGCCCCAAACCCCTCCCCTCCCCAGGCTCTACACACACACACACACACCATCTCCATGTGTTTCCCAACCCAGATGGGTATTAAAGTTCTTGGCATGGAATTTCAGTGTTAAGTATTCAGGTCTTAATTTATACTGAAACCCCGTGCCAAGTACAAGCACAGCACACTTTTGTGCAAGGGTTTTCCAGTCTAGCAGGGCATGAGCCTACAGAAGCATACAGAAGCTTCCCTCTGAGTATATACATCACTCTTGGTAGGTTGGGAAGCACAGACAAAATAGGATGTTTTGGAAAAGAAGTGATATGGGATAGATTTTCCGCTTGTGAATGCGCACTTTGAAATGCATCTCCACACACTTTGACTATCCTGGGTGTTTGAGGGATCGGTTGTGTACATCAGAAGTTACATGGAATGAAAACAAATCTGAAATTAGATTCTATACTTATTTACCTGCAAGTAAAAATGAACTCATTGGATTTTGATACTTCTCTGATTGCCACACCAGGCCTTCTAAGTACTGTTTAGTGGATTCTGTAATCAAAATACTAAGGAAAAGAGAGGGGGGAAATTAATAAGTACCGGGGGTTCTGTGTCCTATTTCTAGATTTCCTTTATATAACTTATGTAACTGATGACCATGAATATATTAGATTACATCCTAATTCTCCCCAGTGGAAGCAGGATCTTTGCCATGTTTCTTTCCTTCCAGCAGTCCCTTCCAGTTCTGGAAAAAGAGACTCCCAAGTAAAAGAACTTGCATGGATTAATAGGCTGAGGGTTGGTCGGTTGCTTGCAGCAGGGAAAGGGAAGGGGGCAATGTTGTCCCATTGTCCATCTTCTGTCAGCAGAGTCACATTAGCAGAGGGATGATTTTTGCCCCCTTCCCCCTCCTCCTCCGTGCTGCTCAGCCCGCATAGATATCAATCCCGAAACCTCAGCAGTTCACTTTCCCAAGTCTGGATGGATCTGTAGAAGCAAAGAGTAGCACAGTATAGATCTGCATTCCTTAGTCGAATCTGCATTTGTCTTTCCCACCGGTGTCCCAGCCTTCTGACTCTGTCTTCAAAAAAGCTATCTACATTTGGTTTCATTTTCACACCTCAACAGTGCTAGCATACTTTTGCATGTCCACATATGTTTATCACCTTCTCGTGGCGGCTCCACTGTCCTTGCACTTCCCCACTGCTTTAAAAGCATCTTCTCCAAACAATGTTCAAACAAGCATAGAGAAAGACGACATCACAACAGCATGAAACTGATTTAAAAATGCAAATGCAGATTCGACCCTTGTTTTGGCAGTAGTCAGGACACAACCCACTTCTTATATGATATCATGGTAGCAGTTGCCATACTCTGCTTTCCAGCTCTTCATATCTGTATTTTGGCAGGAGCTCATATATATATATATATATATTATTTATGTTATTTATACTCCAGCTTTCTCTCAGGGACTCAAGGTGGATTATGCACAGGTGAGCCAGTACAATCACCACAATGGGACATTCAATGACCAATGCATTGGGATTTTCGACGTCTGGAACCACCAGAAAGAACTGAAGCATAGCATAGCTGTTCACATGACACATTAAGCGGCACAAAAATTACATAAATAGGATCCTACTTACAATAAGCTAAACACAGAAGTATAGACCACAGTACCTAATCATCTATCCAAGCAAGTTTGTAAAACCATTTTGTGCAGTGCAACCCAATTACCTGTGCAGAAAAGCCCTCTTGAGTAGATCAATTGTGCATAGTTTGTGGAAGGCCAGGAGAGCGGGGGCTTTCCTGACCTCCTTGGGCAGGCCATTCCACAAGGCGGGAGCCACATCAGAGAAAGCATGTGTACGGGTACTTGCTGATTTTGTCCATTTGCAGGCTTACACCCACAGAAGCCCCTGCTGTCTTGAGCAAAGTTGTTGTGGCAGAGCCATAGAATTCTGGGCCAGCTGGGAGTTTTCGAGTTGATTTTGAGGAGAGATCAATGTACAATGCATTACAGTACTCTAGTCTCGATGTTACTGTGGTGTGCATCCAGGTGGCCAGGTCAGCCATATCAGGGTACAAGCTAGGCTGAGTTGGCAGAAAGCCTTTTTTGCAGCTGCATTGATTTCCTTCTCCAGTAATAAAGGTCCAGTATGACCCCAAGGCTTTTAACGGAGCCAGCAAGGGTCAGGAGAATGCCAAGAACAATGTCCGTTAAGACCTCCTCCTTCGCAACCAGCATTACCTCTGTCTTTTCAGGGCTTAGTTTCAATTTGTTCACTTGTAGCCAGTTAACCCCTGTGGCCAGGCAGTGATTCAGGACATCTAGTGCATCACCAGGAGATTTGGATAAGGATACATACATCTGAGTTTCATCAGCCTATTGATGACAACCAACCCCGAAGCTACTAATGCTTTGTCCTAAGGGCTTTATATAGAGACTGAAAAGCACAGGGGACAGAACTAGCTTGGTGCCCTCACCTGAATGGCCCAGGCTAGCCTGATCTTGTCAGATCTCAGAAGCAAAGCAGAGTTGGCCCTGGTTAGTATTTGTCTGGGAGACCACCAAGGAATACCAGGGTGGCTAGACAGAGGCAGGCCAATGGCAAACCACCTCTGAACAACTCTTGCCTTGAAACCCTACGGAGTCAAAATGAGTCAGCTGTGACTTGATGGCAAAATAAAAACTGCCTTGGTTCACATTGGGAAAAGCCGCCACCCCCCTTTTTGTTGGTGGACTACGTAAGTATTCCAGCAAAGGTTGACATCTGTGAGGAAATAAGTATTAGGTTAAATGTCTAAACGATGGTTGCCATATTGACTGTTGACTGTGCCGGCCAGGGGTCATTTCCTGCAGGAGCGCACAGGAGCGGAGCTCCGGCAGTAAGGAGCCCAGGGGGCGGGCACATGCAACAAGCCCCGCCCCCTGTTCCCAGCGGCCTTCAGTCAGGCCACAAGGAGCAAGAAGCAGCCAGGTAAGTTGCAGAGCCCCCGCCCGCCTTCAGGTACAAGCTTTCCCTCCTCTGTGAGAGCAGAACTGCGCGTCCCCCCCCCATAGCTAGCAATCCAAAACAGTCCAGTGGCACCTTTAGGACCAAGTTTTATTCAGGTACAAGCTCTCCCTCCTCTGCGAAGGTAGATCTGCACGTTCCCCCCCACACACACGCACACACACAATAACTAGCAATCCAAAACAGTCCAGTGGAGCCTAAACGGTGGGTGTTGCCTTCTGGCACACTTCCGGTGATGTCAGGGGTGTGTGGCATATACAAATAAATTATGCTAATGAGTTATGCTAATGAGCTCCTGCACCTCTTTTTCTACAAAATGACCCCTGGCACTGCCGGCAAATATAAAATAATAACGATGGTTTCCATACCCACGCAGAAAGTTTTGATTTCTGCTTCCATACCACATGCTGTGCACATCTCTAAATAACAACTTGCTGGTAGACTCTGGATTAGCTTTGGTAAGATCTTTGTTGCGATTTGGGGACTTCCATTAAATGGTAACATTTTGCTGCCCTGTGCAGTTGTGCTGCCAAATCAGAGCACTATTCCCCGAGTGAATTTCTTATTTCTATTAAGAAATAATTATTTATTTGTTTAATATGTTTCTATCCCATCTTTCCACTCAGTTTTGAGTCCACAAGGCACCAAGCTGCAATTATAAGAACATTTTCCTGGGAGTAAATGTGGCTTACTTCTGAGCAGGCTTGCTTAAGATCACTCCAAACTGCTAACAACCATGAAGTTTCACACAAAAGCACATCAAAAACACATGATCCAGCATAAATGTACTCTCCCAGACCCTGATAAAGCAGGAAAGCCTCCACCTGCATTGTGGCAGAGAATGCTGAGGCTTAACATTTCTGAGCCTTTGTGTACAGATTCAGGTGGGTAGCCATGTTGGTCTGAAGCAGCACAATAAAGTCCATAAAACTTTGTTGGTCTTAAAGGTGCCACTGGACTCAAACTTGTTCTGTCTTTGAGTACAGTCTGATTTGGCACCCTCCCCAAAATTGCTGCCCCAAAGTGGCTGCTTGCATTTGTGCAATGAGGCTGGCTACAATACTATGAAAATACTGGCTATCAGCAAGAATGGATGCTTCATCAAATGGCTTTTCATTTTTTAATCCAATAAATCCAATATTGTTCTGCATAATTTCAAACCAATTGTATTAAAGGACAGGCTTTCCCTTACCTTTTACTCAAAGGGGAAACTGGTTCTGACTGTAGCTCTGCAGGCAGTGAATTCATATGCATTTTCTCTGATCTGCAGGGAGGAGTCAGTGGTACCTCCAGTTCCCCAAGACAGAACGAAATGTCATTTGCTAGCAATTACCAAAAGAGAGGGAGAGAGGGGGGAAGATAAGAAAAAGCATCAAACTTGAAAGTGCTAAGAATCAATTAAACTGAAAAGCCCACAAAGATAACTCTTGTTCCACAGCTAGTTCAACACAAAGGGAGGAGTCTATAGAGGGAGCACCTGGAAGTCCAGGACTAATTGTTTTTGAAAAGTTACACTAGAGATTCCTAAATGTTCTCCAAAATATCTTGCTTTAAACACCGTGTCAGATTGTTCTTCACAGCAAGTCCTACCTGGCTTGCTGCATTCCGGTACACTTCTGCTCTGAGTGACACAAACTTCTGTGAAGCAGTATTTTGAAATTTCCACATCAGATGCAACTTTGATGTTAAGGTCTGAAAAAGACATTGCCATTAAACCTGAAATGTGCCCTCATCTTTTTTAAAGTAATCCCTGATGTAGAATATACTGAATAATTTGATCGTTTGTTATGAACCATTATGAATAAAAGACCAGCAACCAGTGTTCCCTCTAAGCTGAGTTAGTGTGAGCTAGCTCACAGTTTTCTAGCCTCCGGCTCACACATTTTCATCTTAGCTCAGGAAGGAGGGCCCCAAGAGCAAACTAATTTATGCAGTAGCCAAATCGCTCGCTCACAGCTTTAATGCCAGGAGCTCACAAAGCAGAATTTCTGCTCACAGGACTCCACAGTTTAGAGGGAACATTGCCAGCAACACAATAATATAATTGCACAATATAAAGTGAGAGAATAGTTAGTTGTATTGACTCTTTATCACTGAATGCATTCTTACCTATTTTATCATTTTCATCCACTACAACTTCTGGAGTTACCGCTAACAAAGATTTCAGTGCCAAACATGTGGGAACCTCAGCCTTTAGTCTGAGGTTTGGTGTTTTGTAGGATTGGGGTAAGTCAATAGGAAGTATAACTGCCTAGAAAGAAAATAACTTTCTCAAATTTCTTTCTCAAAGAAACTTAAAAGGATTTTATATGTGAGAGATTTAGGAATTTTTAGCAAATAAATTAGACATTGACAGTACAGATCACAAACATATAAAAGAGTTATGCAATAACTACGTATAATATAAATACTGCAATATACTTTAGAAGTTATACCCATCTATGGTACAATCCTAAAGAGAATTACATAGTTACATAGTTCTAAGCCCATTGATGAATGTAGAAAGACATAACTCTGTTAAGGATTGCCCTGTAAGAGCAGAGATCCCCACGCCCTCAGATGTAATACAACCATCTCTTACACATGCAAGACCCCAATTCATTCAAAAGGCAGGACCTGATCTGCATACACAAAGAAATGCACACCTGGATCAGTTCACGTTCTTAAAATGAATTGGGAATTTCTTCTATGTATGTGAGTTCCATACTCATACTGGAGTACTCACATCTAGAATTAATCACAGATAAGGCAAATGGCTGTGCAGATACATATAAAATATGTGTGGTTGCAGACCTTACAATGATCTGTCAGATAACTGCAGTTTCAGTGTAAAGATTATGAACTTGTACAGATTTTTAAAAAGATTTATATGTGCAAGCCAGAGTCTCAAACCAGCAAAAAAATAATAATCCAAAAATGTTCTTTCGTTTTAGGATCTATGGGCTCACTGCTTTCTTTAAAAATATTTATGAACTTAAAATTAAACATCTCTAAAAAAAAGAATGATTTAAGGCACTCATCTTTGAGAGTTGGGCAGAAGTTTTCAACATGATTGCATAACTAGTCAAAAAGTAAATTTGGCACTATGTGCAACGTCCACTAAAGTCATTCACATTTACCTCCTCATCACCTAGAGCCACTCTGCAAATATCTTCATACGGTTCTTT
This sequence comes from Gekko japonicus, assembly GCF_001447785.1. Classification (NCBI taxonomy): domain Eukaryota; kingdom Metazoa; phylum Chordata; class Lepidosauria; order Squamata; family Gekkonidae; genus Gekko; species Gekko japonicus. The sequence continues at coordinate 240,713 of NW_015172576.1, forward strand.
CCCCTTTGCTTGAGAGATCACTTTCATTTCAAAACTAAAACACTTGCTTAAAAAAAAGCAAAGCAAAAAAGCACAAGTTATTTTATCTAAGGTATTTTATCCTGCTTTTCTGAGGGGCACCCAAAATGGGTTACAAAAAAACAGAACAAAACAAAATACAGTTTAAATATCCAAACATCTTAGACAAGCAAAATACAATTTAAATGAACAACGAGAAAGAAAAACAAAGAATACACTAAACTACATATTGGTTGTTGCATGACGTCCCCAACGCGATGACGTCACCTGGAAGTAACGTCATCGCATTGGGGATGTTGTGAGGGGGGAACACTTTGGTTTTTGGGCAAACTCTATGGTAAAATTGAGCTTAAACCACAGAGCTTGCCCCAAAACTAGAGTGTCCCCCACACAATGTCCTGGATATGATGATGTCACTTCCAGGTAACATCACTGTATTGAGGATGTCACACGGTGACATCCCTGTTTAGGTGTAGGGTTTCCCCCACCAGCCCACTGGTCCATGGCAGGAAGAAGCCCCCAAAACCGGGGGACCCCCTGCTGGGGCCTGGAACCATAGACAGCATCCCAGAGCCCACTATGCGGATACCTCCACCATTTTATGGATGCAGTTCCCTCTGTTTACAAATGCTACAGGGGCCCAATGCTAATCATGACTGTGGCATGTTGAGAGGCTCCAATCCTTTCCCATGTTATTTTGAAGAGCCAAACTTCACAGTGTTTGGGCTCTTGAAAGCAGCATGCGGCCAAGAGGAATAGGTCCCCGCTCCTCCCCCCATTGGGGTCCTGTAAACCAAGGGAATCTAATCCCTAAAATGGTGGAGACATTCTCATAGTGTTCTCAGGGATGCTATCACAGGTTGTTTGTTGTCCACAACTATTTACTTCCAAAACTCCAAAGTGTATCTTTGTGGTTTTTCACTTTAAATATCCTACATGATCACTGTGAACAACATAAATAATTTTTGTATAGCCATAGTATAGCCGGGTAAATTGGTGGAAACCATTATTAAGGAAAGAATTAGTAGGTACATAGATGAACAAAACCTATTGAGGCAGACTCAGCATAGGTTTGGTAAGGGAAGATCTTGTCTCACTAACCTGTTAGTGTTCTTTGAGGGGGTGAACAAACATGTGGACAAGGGGGACCCAATACATATTGTTTACCTTGACTTCCAGAAAGCTTTTGATAAAGTTCCTCATCAAAGGATAAAAAACTGGCTAATTAATAGAAAACAGAGAGTGAGTATAAATGGGAATTTTTCAGTGGAGGGTGGTAAGCAGTGGGGTACCACAGGGATCAATACTTGGTCCAATGCTTTTTAACTTGTTCATTAATGATTTGGAGTTGGGAGTAAGCAGTGAAGTGGCTAAACATGTGGATGATACAAAGTGGTTCAGGGGGGTGAAAACCAGGGAAGATTGTGAGGCACTCCAAAGGGATCTGTCAAGTATGGGCAAGTGGGCATTAACATGGCAAATGGGGTTCAATGTGGCCAAGTGCAAGGTGATGCACATTGGAGCCAAAAATCAGTTAAAAAATATAACAATCCAAATGAGCACAACATAAGCTAAGAATTCAGCAACACAAAACAGATCAGCCAATGTCATAAGGCCCCTCTATAAATCAATGGTGCAACCTCATTTGGAATACTGTGTGCAGTTCTGGTCACCACACCTTAAAAAGGATATTGTAGCTTTGGAAAAAGTGCAGAGAAGGGCAACTCGAATGATAAAAGGGTTGGAACACTTTCCCTATGAGGAAAAGTTAAAGCGCTTAGGGTTCTTTAGCTTGGAGAAATGACGACTGAGGGGTGACATGATTGAGGTTTATAAGATTATGCATGGGATACAGCAGGTAGAGAAAGAGGTACTTTTCTCCCTTTCTCACAATACAAGAACTCGTGGGCACTCCATGAAATTGCTGAGCGGTCAGGTTAGAACGGATAAAAGGAAGTACTTCTTCACCCAAAGAGTGATTAAAACATGGAATTCACTGCCACAGGAAGTGGTGGCGGCTACAAGCATGGATGGCTTCAAAAAGGAATTAGACAAGCATATGGAGCAGAGGTCCAGCAGTGGCTATTAGCCACAAGGTATAGATAGGGACTCTGGGGCAAGTGATGCTCTGTCTTCTTGGTGCTTGGGGGGGATCAACAGTGGGAGGGCTTCTAATGTCCTGGCCCCACTGGTGGACCTCCTGATGGCACCTGGTATTTTTGGCCACCGTGCGACAGAGTGTTGGACTGGATGGGCCTTTGGCCTGATCCAACATTGGCATCTCTTATGTTCTTATCTTCTTATAATGAGCATTAATTATGAAAAGTACTTTGGAGGCAGGTCTTGAATTGGGCAGCAAGGGTGATCAAGAAAAGGTACAATAGAATTTGATCTAAAGAAAAAGCTTTCCCCCACTGATTTTCATCTCAAGTAAACATAGGTGTCCTCTTGCTAAAAGGAATATAGATATATACCTAGCATGTTAATATAATTTTATTAAAGAGTGCTTTTATTCTGATATGGAAAATCATTTCAATACATTAAACAAATCCCAGTATATATTTGAAGAACTGTAGACAGTTGACTTCTTAATCTTGTCTCAGTGAAATTCTCACTGGATGAGAAGAAAATTAATTTCATGTTCCAGTGCACCAAAGTTATAAATAAAATTCAGAATGGAATTAGTCTTTTAATGTGCTGAAAAGGCATGATATTTGCTTTATGGCATTTTTGTGTGTGTTCTATTCTATTAATTTGTTCAGTGTCAACAACCAATACTCTGAAAGCTAATTAAGGATTTAATTTTGAATTTGCTCAAGTCAAGTGAAGTTTAGCCAACTGTATTGGCCCAGGTGACTCCATCTTTGTTACATGCTGGTGCTAGGGTTGCCAAATGGCACTTACCCTTGTGGTGGGGGACTCCAGCCTGGCTCCCGGCATGTGTGCGCGCGCGCCGCATGCACGTCACAGAGAAGTGACGTCATGACACCGGGCACGCTAGGGCGAGGTCACAGCCATTTGAGGAGAAAACTCTATGTTTTCCCCTCAAATGGCTGTGGCCCCGCACCCAGCGTGCCCGGCGTCATGACGTCACTTCCCTGTGACGTGCACGCGGGGGTGGGGTTTCCCCCAGGGCCCGATTCCGCCGCGGTGGAAATCGGGCCTCCAAAGCGGGGGTTTCCCCGCCCCCCGGCTCGATTTGGCAGCCCTAGCTGGTGCTTACTTTCCCTGAGTCCTGAAAGAGACAGTATTAGCTGCTCTCAGGGGAACTTTCCCATTCTCATGCTTGTTAACAGCACTTATCTTCAAGGCCTGGGTTGTTTCTTCCTCCCACTGGAAGCCAGGTGCAAGATGGCCTGGCTCCTCCAAGTGTTTGGGATACCTTGATTAATCATTCTTTGGGCTCACACCCAGCATTTAGGGTATAAAATGCCTAGTTCTACTTATAGGGTTGCCAGGACCTTTGCTCTTGCCAGTGGTGTGGGGGTGGGGGTAGGAAGGAGCTTTCTGGGAGGGGGGGGAGGGGCAACATCCCCAACATGATGATGTCATATGGAAGTGATGTCATCACACTGGGGACATTGCATGGCAACTGGTATTTTGGGCAAAACTCTATGGTAACCATAGAGTTTTGCTCTAAATACCAGAGCATCCCCACACAATGTCCCCAGTGTGATGATGTCACTTCCGCATGACATCATCATGTTGGGGACATTGTACTGGGTTGTAGCTGTTGGGGACGGGGCTTCCCTTGCCAGCCAACTGGCTGGCAGCAGGCAGGAGCCCACAAAATCAGGGGATCCCCCACTCCCACCTGGGGGCTGGCAACCCTATCTCATTATTCTCTTGTTCTTGAGGTTTTGCTCAGATTTGCTGTGCATGTGTATGGGTCTTGAAGACAACTAATTGAAGCTTAGCCTGAATCTGCTTTTATAACTCTGATGGATTATTAAAGATCTCTTTGTAAGTAAACCCAGATCCCTCATGTTAGTTCTTTGGGAACTTCTGCGAACCTATGGAGGCCCTGGGCAGGGTTCATAACATGAACAAGCGCAGTTAGGATTACAAAACATATTCCTGAAGCCACCCTGGGCACGCTCCTGCCAAAGGAATGCCCTATTCAGTCCCATTTTTTGGCAGATAAGTATGTCCACATTTAGATTAGTGTGATATATGTACTCACATTTGACAGGGTCATGACCGATAAATTTAACCAATTATTAATGACTAATTGTTAATTATTAAAAGTGCACTAGAATAGTTATAATTTGGACATTAACAATGGAATCTTGAGCAGAGTTATGCTCTTCTAAACCCCAACCTGACTCACAGTACACGGTGTGACTGGAGTCCGTGTGTCTTCCCACAACATGTGAACAGACACGTGGATCCTGGCAGCAGGACAAACAGGACCAGTCATTTTTTGCTTGCACAGGGTGGAAGGGAGAGAAAGCTGAAATGCTTCCTCCCACCATTCCATACTCCACAGTGGAATCAGGCCCCCAAGCAATTTTTAAGGCGAGTCCCCATTCACACAAACCATAATCTTGTCATGCATCTCATGTAATGAGAACCTCAGAAGGGTTACTCTGCTTAGGAATGCACAGTGAGCTATAAATACTATGACATACATTACACACTGTTTTCTTTCAGAGTACCTGAAGATCTTTTCTTCTGTAATATTTTCTCCTTTAGAATTTAAAAGCGGGTCCTGCACTTGGAAAACACTTAGTCGGTTCAAAAGTGTATGCAGGCTAGGAAGCCTCTTAGCATATTGTGCCAAATTGTCAACAAAGACAAGTTCATCTTCAATACATAAATCTTTTAAGAAATTGAAAATCAAATTACAACATTATACGAAATAAAGTAATAACTTTGTAGAACACTTTCTGTAATACAAATATTAGAAGTATTATAGAAGTATATGTAGTATTTATGATGACAGGCTTTTTCATTTTGTGGCTAAGTTCTACACATGTATCCTCTCCCTACAATGCAGCTATCAAAGTTACTTACAGTGCCATTCAAAGTGGAGTTATACCCCTTCCAAATCCATTGTAACCAAGGGTGTGGCTCTGCTTAGGGTTCCCAGTTTGGGGTTGGGAAATACCTGGAGATTTTGGGGGTGGAGCCTGAGGAGAGCAGGGTTCGAGGAGGGGAGGGACTTCACTGGGGTCCACCTTCCAAAGAGGCCATTTTCTCCAGGTGAACTCATCTGTGTCACCCGGAGATCAGGTGTAAATTGTAATCCCAGGAGATCTCCAACCACCACTTTGAGGTTGGCAATAGGTTGGCACTGCTAAGTTTCAGAGACCAAACAAGAGAAGAAATTTAATTTGCCTTCCTGTCTAGTTAATGAAGAAACTATTAATCAGTGAGTAGTAGAAGTTTTTAAATATCCATATTCCCAAGAACAACAAGGAACCCAGGAATCATAATGCTAATTCTTGGAGTGCAAGGAAGTTCTAGATTGGGGGGGGGGGAGGTTGAGGAAGCTTTCAAACACAGTTGATGATGTGCAGTGGGAGTCCCCTCCCTCCCAGTTCCACTGAATCATAGGGTTGCCAAGTCTGGATTGGAAAATACCTGGAGACTTTGGGGGTGGAGCCAGGAGAGGGTGTGGTTTGGGGAGGGGCCTCCGCATAGTACAATGCCACAGAGTCCACCCTTCAAAGCAGCCATTTTCTCCAGGGGAGCTGATCTCTGTCGGCTGGGGATCAGTGGTAAAAGCGGGAGATCCCCAGGCCCCACCTGGAGGCTGGCAACCCTAACTGAATCAGTGCAGCTCTTTGCAGAAACAGTAGCAGCTCTTTGGTAAACATTTTTTCATGTTACTTTTGTTTTCATTTTTCAGAAGCAAGCTCGTATTAAAAAGTGCTTTTTAACTATTACCCAGAGCATGCTCACATCACTGATTTTGATTATATCATCATTAGCTAGATATCTCATATGACACAGTACCAAGGACTAACCATATCTCATACGGGATGCTGATTGAACTTTCATTAGCTATTAGTGGGTTTTTGTTCATGACCGTTGTCAAACTTGTGTTGGTTATTAGCCCCAGTCAGAAAAAAAACAATCAGCTATATGTTTCTAAGAGAAAATAACCAAAACTCCCAGAGGTTATTTCTCATTCTCCCTACATTTCTTCTCTCATGTCTCCTTTTCATAGTTGCTTCATTGTCTCCAGCCTGTTCATTTGCACCTCCTAGGGCCAGACCCAAAGAAGGGTTAGCGCAAGCATTTCCCAGGACTCTGTCCACTGTTCACATTTTGCATAGAACACCCAAGGGAATAACGCAGCACGAGAAAACTCTCCATTTTCATGCCCTGCCTCTTGGAAGTTCCTTCAAAATCATGGAACTGGAATGATTTCCATAGATGTGCTTGGGGTAGCAAAATGCCTTGAACCAGCCCTAGTATTAATGCCTTACCTGAAGCTGGTGTCAAAGCCAACAGGCTTAAGCATGCTTAACTCTGTATTAGATTGTGATAGATCAGTATGTAACACAGTAAATAGCCCTCATGTATGCTTCTTGTACATATGCACCAAGCTGCACTGTTAACCCCTTAAAAGGCGAGAAGTATAGAATGCTTGTTGTTTACCTTCTTGTCCTTCCAGTGCTACTGGGACATAATCAGATTGTAAATGATTATCATGCATACATTCTTCCTTGTCATCATCTTTCATAAGCAAGTATGCATCTTCTGTATCAAGCTGTGAACAAGGATTCGAACTTGGAACAACTTCAATATCTTTATTATGAATATGAAAGAGTGTGCTTGAAATGGGCTTCCTAAATAGTGGAAAAAATGGCTCTTTTAGTACATGTAAGCAAATTGTCATTAGGGGCTGCCCATTGTGACATGACATGACTGGTGCTATGGCCTAAAGACTGCTGCTGTAACAATAGCATGATGAATTAGTGCTACAGCTGCTCTGATAGCTTATCACCTATGGCCATTCATCAGCATCTCCTTGGTATAACCAGCAGGACCTACATGACCTTTCTAAGCATTGTCAAAGCAGACAAAAGACCCTTATTCTGGAGGTATAAGAAGACCTTTATCAACTTGCATCCAACTTTCCTGATAAAATGGGACCATAAATTGAGTTTCCCTGGCAGGTTGCAGACTGCTTGGCAGGTTAAGAATGTCATCTTACCTGTTTGTCCTATAAGAAATATAAAAGAACCCAGACAGCAGTCCAACTAGTTATGCTTCTCAAGGGATGGTGGATCAAACCTAACAAAATAAGGAACTATCGCCTTGATCTGGAGATAGGTGCAGGGGAAAAACCAAGCAAAGTGGCTCCACATAGCATGAGGGAAAACATGATGCCATGTGTATTTGAAGGACGGATAGTTTTCTGTTCCTTCCTGCTTACTGTGCAAAACCTATGGCACTGGAAGGTGAGCTCAGTCTTATGCATATCTCTAAGTGGATGCATATCCAATCTGTGTTATTGGTGTAGCAGCATCCAATGGTGCTAAAGGGGTGAATAAATCAGCTCCTTGGATCCACACATTTCCCCTGAGTATAGCAAGCTTCTTTGTGTGTTTATACATTTGGAACACCTCTTCTGCATATACCCCTTCGGGGTAGGGCGGGATATAAATCCAAACATAAATTAAAAATAAAATAAATAAATAAAAACAAGGCTCCGTTTAGGATTGCTTTGCACAATGGAGGGGGGGAAATACAAGGAAAGGGTTAAATTCCCCAGTGCACCGTGTCCTCTGGGAATCCTTTCCATATCAACCTGTTAACAGATTAACAACCACTGTGCATCAGTAATAGAGCCGCTCCACATTGCAGTGAATTTTGGGATAGGGTATATTCTTAGCCGGCAGAAGACAGGAAGGCCTGGCGTGATCTGGTCCATGGGGTCGCGAAGAGTCGGACTCGACTGTGCGACTGAACAACAAAAAAACATACAGAGAACCAGCAAGGCCTGCTCATATTAGCTACCGTTCCAGACAAAGTGTGCTCTAAATGCCACCCAACTAATGGTTGCAGCCTGAAGGCGAAGAAGACAAGCTATCATTCTATGGTAAGAGATTATCAAGAAAACCGTTACAAGCTTCCCAAGCAGGGCTATTTTTGGGCAGGAACGGAGTTCTGGCTGGCTTCTGAGTTGGCCACGCCCAGCAGGAACTCATTAGCATAATAGGCCACACCCAATAGCAGAAACTCATTAAGATTGGCTACATTAGGGGTGTGTGGCCTAACATGCAAAGGGTTCCTGCTACAAAAATAGCCCTGGGTTTTGACAACAAACAAGGTAAACAGAATAAGAAGGGAAAGGTGGGTGTGGCTGGATGACCACACTTCTGGTAACATGGGGGTGTGGCCTAATGTGCTAATGAGTGGTGCTGTCAGGGTGTGGCCTAATATGCTAATGAGTTTTGCTGTTGGGTGTGGCCTATTATGCTAATGAGTTCCTGCTGGGCTTTTTCTACAAAAAGAGCCCTGTAAATCCCAAGAATGCCAAAGTTCCTAAGGCACAATATTAAGACCAATGGTAACTGCTGGACTGAGAAATGTTTGTAACATGTTCCTGAAGTTTATTCTGAAAGACTTGTTCGTAGATCATTGAGCCTTGCGCTGTCAGAGACTGCGCCTTGCTTGTAGTCAAGGATGGAATAAATTGATATTTTAGTAGCAATATAAATGCATCAGTCCAATAACAAATAGCCAAACAGGAGAAATAGCATAACCTTGCAAACCTCTCTGGCACAGAATGGAGCCACAGTAGCTATGGCTTTGTGCACTGTTTTGCATTTGCACTTTCTAAATTAAGGATCTGATCTGGAGGCCATGCCTCCTGCTTTCTTAAGTGGCCTTCCTCTACTGACTTTGTCCAGTTCTATTACCGTGTGCCTGAAATTTAATTTACTTGGATCTCTAAGTAAACTTTTGGCTTAATAACAGTAGTGTCAGCAGAAAGTCAATACAATTTCTAGAATTAACTAAATGCAAGAGACAAGAGGAACAAGGTCATCCTATGAAAAACATTAACTGAGTCTCTGTGAATGTTTAAAAATAACATGTGTCTCGTATATCAAGCTTAAATGTATCAGCCTAGAGACATAAAAAGGCTTTCTTTCCCATTGATGATAAACAACGAGTTGAATAAACCTTAATCCACCTGTCTAGTATTTTATCTTAAAATACCTATTAGATTTTTTAAAAAACTCATAAGTGCTCTTGTCTTCATTCTTTACAAAAATATTCTAAAGATATGTTTTGACGAGCAAGGTCATCCTGTGATTTATATTTACCCTTTCCTTGTTTAACTTTTGGTATCAATAGTTAAAGCTCCTAAAATGCTATGATGTCATTCTTCATTTTTATGATACAGTAATATAATATCATAAGAGTGTACATTGGTTTTGGGGGTTTTTTTTGCCTTGTACAAGATTAGCAGAAATGTAAGGCAATCTGATTAGCTACATATGCAGGGTAAAAATATTATTAATGCTATTTATTTAAAATTTTTGTATTCTACTTTAACCCTGGTGGCTCAGGTAGCATGTACCACAACAATAAAATATTCAGCACTGAAATCTAAAAAATAACAATAAAATACTGAAAAATCAGCATTTCCGTTTTTAAAATACTGAAAAATCAATTTAAAAAAACAACCTAAATCACAAAACTCAGCTAATGAACTCCTGCTTTCCATTACCCACCGTCACTTCATTGACCAGGAAAGGGAGGCTACACTGCTGATTTTTGACAACACTTCCAGGTGAAGACCCAGAGGTTCTCACTGCACTCCCTGCGAAGCTCTTGGAAGTGACCAAAACCAGGGCTATTTTTGGGCAGGAACGCACAGGAACGGAGTTCCGGCTCGGAGTTCCGGCTGGCTCCTGAGTTGGCCACGCCCAGCAGGAACTCATTAGCATAATAGGCCACACCCAACAGCAGACACTTATCAGGATTGGCTACATTCAGAGTGTGTGGTCTAACATGCAAAGGGTTCCTGCTACAAAATAAGCCCTGGGTTTTGACAACAAACAAGGTAAACAGAATAAGAAGCAAAAGGTGGGTGTGGCTGGATGACAACACTTCTGGTGACATGGGGGTGTGGCCTAATATGCTAATGTGCTGTGCTGTTGGGGTGTGGTCTACTATGCTAATGAGTTCCTGCTGTTGGGTGTGGCCTGTTATGCTAATGAGTTCCTGCTGGGCTTTTTCTTCAAAAAAAGCCCTGACCAAAACTTTATGGTACATTTACCATGGAGTTCTGGGAATTCCCAGAGTGTCATGGAGAGGGGGGACTTTAGGGGATAGCAGAACTCTTTTTTGTTGCCCTTTTCCTTTAAGTGAGGGGAAAGGTATAGCACAGGGCTAAAAAGACTAGATTTTTAAAAAAGAGAAAAGTTTAATAAAGTGGCAGGGAATTGATGCAGCATGACCTAACTATGCTGGTGTTTTGTACTTTTTGCTTGTTAAATGTTTAGAGGACCATTCCTGCACTGGGATAGTACAGCATGAAAGTTCTCAGGCTGTAAAGCTTACAAATTTACATAGACTCATAAGGGAGAAAAACATGTTGCTTGTTTAGTGTAGTGCAGTGGTGACAGTGTCAAACTAGGATCTGGGAGAACCAGGTTCAAAACCTCACTCTGCTGTTAAAGCTTGCTGAGTGACCTTGGGCCACTCATATAGTCTAAGCCTAACCTACCTCACAGGGTTGTTGTGATGATAAAACAGAAAATAAAAGAACAACGTAAGCAGATCTGGGAGCCACTGGGGAGAAAGGCAGGATATAAATAAATAAAACAATCACAGTGAGTGGCAGCAACAACTGCCAAAACATACTCCACGCAGCCCTCTCAGTCACTAGACAGACGTGTAGTTATCAATTGCGTATTTCTTATGTGAAAAAAATAGTTTGGGGAAATTATTGTTTTCTTCTTAAAATGAAAGCAGATGTTTCGTATTCTCTCTCCCCAAATATTTATTATGCTTAATTACGCTTTCATGGGTATCCCCCCCCCCACTAAGCTTCCACATATCTTTGATAATAACAAGAGGAAATAATAAATTTGGGGGACTTACTTCTCCAAATCTTCTACGCAGAGACATTTTTTCCAATGATCAAGCACAGAAAAATTCACCAAGTGTTGGGTGGAATCAGCTGAAACTATGACAGGAAAAAAAGGAAAGAGAAAAATAGTTCAGAAGAAATAGTGGGAGAAGCACTGAGCTTCTCAAGGAAGGAAAAATCTTCATGAAGGACTGCAGAAACGGTCAAAGGTAATCACATGAACCTCCAGAGGGTCAGCTTCAAGAGTCAACATAGGCTTGCACACACCCTTTGCACCTGAGCAGCTACCCTGCTCTTGAAGGAATACTATTGGCTGCAATGTCCAGAACCTATAGAGGGGCAGGCAAGAAGGTGGGCCGGACAGAGAAGCAGAAGAAGTAGCTTCACCCTGGGCAGCCAGTGATCCTTTGATCTTGTCCATTTCTTCGTGGAGTCATTAACCAATCATTGCAAGAGACTTCACTAGCCATCAACACATGACTACCACTGTACATTACAATAAAAGCTCAAAGGATCCAGCCAGACTCCTTAGCACCTCTGATATTCTCCCTCCCAGACAATATAGCACCTCTTGATCTTAAGAACAGTGAGCCTTCTTCAGATGCCCAACCGACCTCAGTTTTTTGTCCTTAGGTTCTACCCAGAACCCTTCCTTCAGCCATTTTGCCCATTAGGTGTACATTGTAGGCCCTACAAAGCCTCAGGTATGTGAGGTATTAACCCCTTCCATTCACTCACAAAAGTCAGACTGCAATCTGTAAATTCCTGAATAGTCAGAACATTTGAGAACAACATTCTGCACTACTTTATCAACATTACAGGCTGTGCTGCTACAAGCACAATGCAAGACACTTTAAGAACAGAGACATAAGATTAGCCATTGTATAAATCATGAACAAGTATTCTGATTACACATTTGTTTTGAATTATTGTAAACCGTCTAGAGGACTCTGCTAACCTATTTCTTATGCAAGACTGGTCACAGACAGTTGTCATTCTGCCAAATCCTCAAAGCCTACACTCATTGTTTAAAATTTAAAAATACAAATGAAATGGTGAAAGGTAAACATTGACCTACCTCTTGTCCAGGGTCTCCTATACTTATCATCAGCAAACCTGCCATCATGATAATAATTTTTATTCTGGTATAAACAGGAAGGGATGTTTACTGATAAGCATTCAAAGGAAAAACTCTGTCTAGCCATTTTCTGCACAAGAAAAAAGGACCATATGAGTCTATCATATTCCATATTCTGAGTATCATATTCATACAAAGTAGTTCATTATGTCCCAAATAGAAATACAAATATGTTGTGCTAGCCTAGTCAATCCCGGGAACACTATTAATACTGGGTTGGATTCAAAACATTTCCCATACAGTGAAGCTAATAGAGAAAAATTTCCGCTCCTCATTCCCCATGCAGACCTTTGAGCCTACTGGAATTCTGCTCCTAGGAAATCAGTGTACCTTCAGGAAGCCAGGGGGAGGGGGGCAATGAGGGTCTGCAGTAGAAGAGAACTGGTGAAAACTGTCATCCTTTCCTCCACCAAATGGAAAGTGCCATTCTACCATTCTACCTTTGGATCCAACCCATTCTGTGCATGTGTCTGTCAGTATATGTCAAGGTTGGTGTAGCAGAAATTCACTTTCAACACCCATTTTCACAGATCTGAATATATATTTATTCGCATTTATTTCCCTGTCAATCAGGATACTGATTATCCTTTTATGTACACAAGGTTGCCAACCTCCAGGCGGGGCCTGGGGATCTCCTGGAATGACAACTGATCACAGTTCAGTTCCTCTGGAAAAAATGGTTGCTCTGGAGGGTGCATTCTATGATGTCATACTCGGGTTTGGTTGGGAAACACCTGGAGATTTTGGGAGTAGTACCTGGAGAGGAATGGTTCGAGGAGGGACAGGACCTCAGTGGGATATAATGCCATAGAGTCCATCCTCCAAAGCAGCCATTTTTCTCCATGGAAACTGATCTAAGGTTTGTCCCCTCTCCAAAGCCCACCCTCTCCAGGCTCCACACCCAAATCTCCAAGAATTCCCCAGCCTGGAGTTGGGAATCCTATATACAGCTCATTCTCAGATTGAGATGCACAGAGAAAAGTTGTTAAAAACAGTATCAGAAGCTCAACAAACCACCAAGATATAAATATTTTCAGTTTTAGAAAGGCTGTGCCATAATTTTATAGGAAAATGTTCGCAATCTTTTACCTACGATATGAAAGAAAATTAAAATTGTGCTCCATTTCAGAATGATGAAAGGAATTAACTGAAATAAAATGATCCGTTTCCTATAATGTTTACAGTGCAATCCTAAACAAAACTGTACACTTCTAACCCACAAGTCCTTGGATTTAGCATGGTGTAATTCTATTAAGCAATGCCCTATTAGAAAAGAGGTCTGCAGTTTTATGTGCAACTATACCTTTCACACTGAATTTTTACCTCATATAAGTAGTCTACTCCATGGTATTTCAAGGCTGTAAACATAATTGTTCCTGTTTTGTTCAGTTATCTGGGGAGGGAGAGTAAAAGTTAATTTAAAAAAATAACAAAGAGTGACACACACCCCCAATCCTAACACACTGCTAAATGTTACTCAGGGCTTTTTTTGTAGAAAAAGTCCAGCAGGAACTAATTAGCATAATAGGCCACACCCAGAAGCAGAAACTCATTAGCATATTAGGCCACACCCCTGACTGCAACGCTCGTTAGCATATTAAGCCGCATTCCCATGTTACCAGAAGTGTGGTCATCCAGCCACACCCACCTTTTGCTTTTTATTCTGTTGACCTTGTTTGTGGTCCCAGGGCTTTTTTTTCTAGCAGGAACTCCTTTGCATGTTAGGCCACACACCCCTAATGTAGCCAATTCTAATGAGTTTCTGCTGTTGGGTGTGGCCTATTATGCTAATGAGTTCCTGCTGGGTGTGGCCAACTTGGGAGCCAGCCGGAACTCCGTTCCTGTGCGTTCCTGCCAAATAAATAGCCCTGATGTTACTGTTTACTTCTTCCAAGCTTTGGAAGACAAAAAATTGCTTTGAACATTGTTTTAGCCTATAAAACCAGAGGCAGTCTTAGTGGTTATGGGACCGTCAACAAAAGTCCAGGATGGGGCCCTGGAATCACTGCTACCACCCATTGGGGGCCCCCTACAGGGGCCAAGCAAGAGGCAGCCTTTGCTATGTGTGAGGTTGGTGGGGGGCCTCAGTGGAAGTTGGCTGCCCAAGTCCCAGGTGGGTAGGCACAAGAGGCTGCTGTTGAGCTGGCTGCTCAGGCCTTGGACAGGGCAAGAGTGAGTGGTTGCTGCTGTGAGAGGGTAGGCCAAGCCTTGGACAGAATGGGTGTTAGTAGCAGTGGTGGCAGCCTGCTCTTTTTCTTCTTTCCCTCCTCCAGGGGAGGCTGGCTCATGGGTGATCACCCCTTCCCCAGCATGGGGTCCCAGGCAGTTGCCTTTGTTGCCCATTGTCTAAGACTGCCCCTATATGTCATTTGCATTCCAGCTACAGTAATAAGAAGGACTGCCACACTTACTTTGAGGTTTTACATACTCTAAGAGATGCAAAAACTCTGGGCCAGAGATGTGGAGACCATCTGCATGACAGAAACACCATTGTGAAAGACCCCGGGGCCAACACTGGAATGCTCCAGAAAGGCCATTTTCAGTGTTCTCCAACGATCTGGTACATTATGTCAACACACATATTTATTTCATCTAGCTATCCAAAGGGTATGCTACTGTTTATATTGGAAAAACAAGATGACATCTCTAGCCCAGTAGAGCAGACAGTGTTGAATGTAAACCAGCAAGCACTGGATAAATGTCAAAGTCTGTTCTTTTAACTGCTGACAGATTATCAACTTTGAATCCCTATTCCAAAGCCTCAAAATTCCTGGCTTTTGTCCAAAACCACAAGGACGGGTAGGAGGCTTAATACTCCTCTTACAGTCCTCCTCTCACCATTTTTTTTTTCTTTCAGAGTACCTGGGAGCCATGTAGCTATCACATTACCTAAGGATTTTCCTGACCCCAGCAGACTAAACTAAATGATTCAGCAGGGGATTCAGGATCAAATGTCCTGTGGTTTATTCAAATATTAAAAACTGAGGTGTGGGGAATGGATTGGGGCTGTGGCACTGGGGAATTTAACCCTTTCCTTGTATTTCCCCCCCTCCAAACCAATGGGTTTAAGCGGAGGCCAAACCAATGGGTTTAAGCGTGGAACTCTGTGTAGGATTGCACTGTAAACCATCCCCTCAATATTCCCTTCGCCCAGTAAAGAACCATACAAATACTTGTACTGTTCGAAAGGGTATTGGATCAGGCTGTTTCTGCTCTTGTGCACACACACAAAAAACCACAGAGAGAGAGAGAGAGAGATGAAAATGAAAGCGAAACAACCCACCCCTGGGGAAGGCAGTAACCCAGTCAATCCAAGCATCCAGCCAGTCACTCTTACACTCAAGCTCGGTGTTGGCCACAGTTGAAGCTACTACCATGCTGCCCAATTCAGCACTGCAATAAAGGCAGAGTTCTACATTATTTTGGAAATTTCCAAATCCATGTAAACACCGACATGAAACAACATACTGTGCAAGTGTTTGAGTTCTAGGGAACGTTTCATGAGGCTAGTGAGATTTTGCGGTTATGTTTTTCTCTTGTTGAAATGACCTTTTCTTCAGTGGCTAAATTCCAGTTTTCCCAAAGTAGCCCCCCACCCCACCCCCTGCAAGTAGGTAAGCAGCCCTGTTGTGTGTCAACAGCAAAATTTGAGTCTGGATTTTAGGTGGTTGGAAAAGAATCTGGGAAACCTATGAACCAACATCTCTATCTATGTTTTTTGACTGCTTTGGGGAAACTCTTCATAAGAGGAAGCAGCACCAAATAATTGGGATGTTTTTTTCACTTCAGGAAGTCTTTTTGGACCATCGGGTGGCATGTCATCTCTGAATTTATAACAGCTCTTTCTATATACCATATGCTACATTTTTATGCAGCCCCTTCTCCAAGGATCTTAGAACTATGTACATGGCTCTCCTCTGCTCCATTTTATTTCAAACAATAACCTTTTGAGGTAGATTAAGTGGAGAGTGACTCCCAAACTGCAGTTTTAAAAACACTTTAAAGAGAGTAAACTCCTTTGAACAAAATGGGACCTATTTCTGAGTAGAAATGCTTAGGCTTGCTGCCCTGGTAAGCTTTAGGGCTGAGAGGAGACCTGAGCCTGACTCGCCACAGCCGTGGTGGCCTAAAGCACTCACCACTATACCACTCTAGCTCACAATCCTCCTTATCTTTCTCATATACCTGTCCAGTCACAACAGCAGAATCTTTACCTTCCTTTTTGAATACCGAAGAGGTCTCTCTGATCAGGAAAACGGGTGAAGGGAAAAATAAAGTTTCTGAAAAGTGGCCTGTGGAGAAACTCAGGTGTTTATATAAAGACATACCTTTCAGTTATATATGGCAGCACCTTTTCTCTGAAGTTAAACGATGGCTAAATATGAAAAGAACATATGTCCTTTTCTTTTAAGGTTGTCCTAATCAAACACCAGTAGGGGGCTGGCTCAGAAAAACCCACACTCACATGACAGGAGACAACACCAACTTTCTGATGTCAGAGAGGGAAATGGGAACCATTTTATGGTAGGCTATGTTAAATGGGAAATGTAGCCAGTACTAGAGGCTGATTGTTCATAAACTGAAGAAAATATCCCTCAGCATATGGAAGAACTGCTCAAAGGGGAGGAAGACCAACCAAGCCAATAGAAGACAATCTCAGGCAACAATAGGTAGATATGCCTTAACGTTTTCTACTCTTCTTTCTACATTTTGGCAGAAGTATATTTTATGAATGAAGGCTACTCTGTGGTCACGAGGCAAGATGCTGTTGTTCTTTATTTCTGCTTACCTGAAAGTTTCTGAAACTGGTTTTATACACACCCTGCAGTGTTTCACAGAACAGCCACTTGTGCAGTTCTGTGTAAACATTCAGGGGCTGAGCTGCTCTCCTTTAACAATTTCACTACGCCAAAGATATTCTATGCCTCATGTATGTTTATTAATTTATTCTCTAAGTTGCTGTCCTTTTTGTCCTTAAAAGCAGAAGGCCTGTTTGGTTAAAAATACTTGGGGGGGGGGGATACAGCCTGTAATATAATCAGTTCAAAATGAAGGTCACCAACCTGAAGCATATAAAATACAGTTGCGTGCTACGATGGTACCCTACTATAGTGTTCATGTACATCACACATGTGGGCATATGCACTTCCCCATATTCAGATATTTCACTTACAAATAACACAGGCAAAAAAAAAGATGAAACCTGAAGAATGGGAACAGTGCAACTAATAAAATTATTTGAAAAATACAGATGAAATACATGTACTAATTTATGAGACAGGGATTACATAGGAACCTTAGGAGGGTATGCTGTAGGCCCCATCTAGACTATCCGTTAATTAAGGTGAATCATGAGGTGAAACTTGTATAGTTATTTTTTAAAAGTTGCTATGTACGTCATGCAACTAATCCAGTTGCATAGAGTGACCTAATCCTCTTTTTTCTCTTTTGCTAATTGGAGCCTTTCTATATGAGATGCACAGTTTGAAAAGTACAAAGTACTTTAAAATTTGGTACCTGAAAAGTACGAAATCACAAAAAAATGAAGTCTATATTTCTGCATACTGAGTGCACATGGTGATCTTAAAAATTGCTCCATGTTTTATGTATCTTTCTAAAAGCACCTCTCTGTTAGTAGTTCATATCTGCATCTTGAGGGTGCAGCATCCAGCATATAAACCTAAAATACTTTAATGATTATTGAAGTCAGGGTTGTTTTTTTCTGGGGGAATGCACCAGAACGGAGTTCCGGAACCTGTTTGACAAAATTCTCTTTAAAATGTTTAAAAGTTCATGAATTGTCCGTATGCGGATTGAAAACTTTGTTTCCCTCTGGCACCTCTTTTTTAAAAAAAATAAAAATAAAAAAATCCCTGTTTGAAGTTATGTAATAAACCCAAAGTTGAATCCCAATGGGTATTTCAAATGGGTAAATTAAGTGAATCTTACATTTTTCCCACTGAAAAACAATGGAATTTACTAGAACACTAGAATTTACTAGAGCAATGGAACACTAGCTGAACATGGTTCTTGCATTCAGATAAACATGCATTTCCTGGTTTGGGTATTATGTTCTATTTATGGTACAAGGAAAAGGCAAGGAAGAAGGTTTGCAAATTTGAGATGAAATTCAAATGTGCATATTTTCTACCCAAATAAAGGATTCCTACTTTCATTTACAATTGCTAGCATTTGTGATGTATACAGAAACTTATGAAGTATTATCTACTTATACACACATGTCCATTTTCTTTTTTGCTTGCTTGCTTGTTAATTTGAGACTTTTCTATGTTAGACACAAAGTTTGAAAAGTAATGCCAGTTGTGCAAAGTACTAAGCACTAATAATTAAAATTTGTTGTTGTTCAGTCGCATAGTCAAGTCCGACTCTTCACAACCCCATGGACTACATCACACCAGGCCCTCCTGTCCTCTACCATCCTCTGGAGTTTGCTCAGTTTCATGTACGTTGCATCAGTAACACTGTCTAACCATTTATCCTTTGCCGTCCCCTTCTTCTGTGTTACCTTCAATCTTTCCCAGCATCAGGGTCTTCTCCAGTGAGTGCTCCCGTCTCATTTGGTGGCCAAAGTATTTGAGCTTCAGCTTCAGTATCTGGCCTTCCAGGGAACAATCAGGGTTGATTTCCTTTAGGATTGACTGATTTGATCTCCTCACAGTCCAAGGGACTCTCAAGAGTTTTCTCCAGCACCATAATTCAAAAGCATCTATTCTTTGGTGCTCAGCCTTCCTTATGGTCCAATTCTCACAGCCATACATTACTACTGGGAATACCATCACTTTGACTACGTGGACTTTTGTTGGTATTGTAATGTCTGTACTTTTTATTATGTTGTCCAGGTTTACATAGCTTTCCTCCCAAGGAGCAGGTGTCTTTTAATTTCATGGCTGCAGTCACCATCTGCAGTGATCTTGGATCCCAGGAAAAGTGAATTCTGTCACTGCTTCCATGACTTCCCTTCTATTTGCCAAGGAGTGATGGGACCAGATGCCATGGTCTCAGTTTTTTTGCTGTTGAGTTTCAAGCCAACTTTCAAGCGCTCTCCTCTTTCACTCTGAGCAAGAGGCTCTTTAGGTCCTCTTCACTTTCTGCCGTTACAGTGGTATTACAAATTTACAGAAATGGGAGTCGCTACACACTTTCACACACACACTAAATAACACACTTTCAGTCCACTTTGCAACTGGATTTTACTGTGTGAAGTAGCAAAATCCACTTGCAAACAGTTGCTGAAGTGGATTGAAACTATCTAATTTAGCATGTGTGAAAGTGCCTTCTGTTTCTGCATGCACTGTACACATGATGGGATGGTCTTCAGAATCACCTAGTGATCCTAAAAATGGCTCCAAATTTTACATTTCTTTCTAAAAAACATCTCTGTCAGTAGTTCAAATCTGAATCTTGAAGTATTATAATAGGTACATACACACAGAAAATTAGATCCAAAATACCTTTAGCAGTACTCTGCTAACAGGACAGACCTTTCTACTTCCTGTCTCCTGCTACACCCCACTGAACTCTCTTAAATGCTACTTTGGGAGCAGAAAACCCCAGGGACATCATAGTGGGGGAATATGCTGTGTGTGTGTGTGTGTCTACACAGGCAGAAAACAAGTCATGGATTCAATCCACTATACTTGCCTTTAATTTTTAAAAGCCTTTTCTTCACTTTTTCTAGAAAGTTACATGCTTTTGTTTTTTTAATCCATTATTTGTTTCCATGGAAACAAGACAAGATAATGGGGGAAAGGCTGTATTTAGTGCTCAGAACAATTGCTTTATTTGATGGGCTAACTCAAACTGCCATTTTCTCAAGACCCCATTAGATGTTTTAACCGTTATTTCATGCTATCAGAATGATTACAAATTTTTCCACTCTTTCAATGCGGTTGTGCGTGCAACAGGAATATCACTCTCAACCTAACTGTATGAGCACTTCCTCAGAGGTAAGTCTACTGATCTCATTATACCTTACTTCCAAATTCATAGGATTGCAACCTATTAAGTATTGCAATAATTGAATTTTTGCTAAATCATGGTCATAATTTACAACTGGGGGGATTACTTTTTCAACAGATTATTTAGAATGATAGAATGCAAGTTTACACTTAGTGTTAGGCAGACATTACATTTGCTGGGGAGAACCTAATTGACTGTCAGGCACTGAGGCATGCAGTTGGTCAGGTATGGGGGAACAGCCCAAAGTCAAACGAGAGCCTGCCCAGGTAGCCAGAAAGACAGGCAACGGGTGAAGTCAGGCACAAAGTCATTTGTCCAAGTTTCAGCAGAAGTGTCTTTAAGTGAGGCACAGAATCTACAAGACAACTCAGGGCCAAGGCACAAACCAGAATTATGTGGTAACCACTCTACAGATAATTCACTTTATTCTTCCAAGGTAGATCTTCTTGGGTCTTTGGTCATCTAACCCTAACATCCAACCCTCCTTGCCATCTTGAGGAAGGTGCAGGGGGACAGAGGAGATTAGGTCCACAGCTGGCTCCGAAGGCAGGAAGCTCAGCGAGAGAACAGAGCAAGGCTTTGGAGGTGCTGCAGCACAGTGCTTGACAGTGGCTCTCTCCTCCTCCACCTGCTTGATTTTGCACATTAGGGTATCATGTTTGTACCAACAGAGGCTAGGGTGGGCACTTACGGATCACTGAAACGGAGGTCTAGAGACTTCAGAAAAAGAGAACAACATATGTACAAAATTTGCATATTCTCACATTTACATTTACAGATGCAAATGCACACATCGTTGTTTGTATGTGCCATAAAGTCGCAACTTGCTTCTGGTGACCCCAGCAAAAGGCTTTCAAGGTAAGAAAAGCAGAGGTGGTTTGCCCTTGCCTTCTTCTGCAGAGTCTTCGTTGACCTAACAACATTTCACACCCCACACACATAATTGCTACTCTTTAGATAGAAATACTACCAGCTCTGTCTGGGGGCAGCAGGCCGAGTTCAGCAACTTGAATGACACTTGAATGATTATCAAAAGCTTCTTCAGCAAACAAAACAAAACACTTATGATGACTTTACTGGACAGAAGCATAACCCAGACATTTCAGAGAACAGGCCTCAAAAAAGAGGACAAGTTGGTTTCCCAACTCTGGGTTGGGAAACTCCTGAAGATTTGGGGGTGGAGCCCGGGGACTGTTGGAAGTTCCAGATGCGATGTCCCCTGTCACAGACCTCCAGACTGAGTGACAAGAGAGGCTAGATAGGCACACTGACCTTTCTTCCTGTATCTGCTCTTTTGCCACTGTCCTCTTTGAAATGTAGAGTGTGTTGTCAGGGATCAATTTCCCCTTCCTCCTTCCCCCTCTCTCTCTGGATGAAGACAAATTCTCTCCCTGCACACACCAAGAGAGGGACATGCGGTCCTCTCCTGGCACCAAGAGGCAGATGGGCCTCTTGCCATCTGCTTCCATCCTTTAGCTAGTACGTTTGTACTCTATCCTGTCTCTGCTCTTTCCTATCCAAAGTGTACTTCTCAAATAGAGAGAGAAGTATTTCTCTTCTAAACTTGCGATGTGGCTCTGTGTAGCTTTGTAAGCTGAGTAACCTGGTAAAGTGACGCTCCTGCATTTGTAGCTTTATTTAAGCACTCTGCTAACTAACGGTGACTGGACTAACCACACCAGTTAACTTCAATAGGGATAGCAGGTTTTTGGGGAGGGGTGGAACTTCAGGGGGTTACAACAGGATACAATCTAAACTTCAAAACAGCCATTTTCTCCAGGAGAATGGATCTGTAGTTTAGAGATCAGTGGTCATGCTGGGAAATCTCCAGCATCTCATACCTGGAGTTTGGAAATTCTACCACCCTGACATTGGAAGACCTGAACTATACACTTTACACTCTGATTTTATGGTAGAAATTACTGTGATCGTGCATGTACCTGACAGGCTTTACAGGTGTAGGCCTTTATGCAGCCATAAAGTACAATCAGGTGAGGGCTTGGCCAGGATAAGCATACTCTGTGGGATAAAGGAGCACATTAAGAAGAAGAAGAAGAAGAGATTGGATTTATACCCCGCCCTTCACTTGGAGTCTCAGAGCGGCTTACAAACTCCTTTCCCTTCCCCTCCCCACAACAGACACCCTGTGAGGTGGGTGGGGCTGAGAGAACTCTGACACAAACTGCTCTTTTTCAAGGACAGCTGTGCCAGAGCTTGTGACTGACCCAAGGTCACATCAGCAGGTGCAAATGGAAGAGTGGGGAATCAAACCCGGTTCTCCCAGATTAGAGTCCGCACACTTAACCACTACACCAAACTGGCTCTCCAAATTAATATTTTGCTATGTCTTTTGTGAGTACCATGTAGGATTTATCTTTGCAAAACAGCATACAGTGGGGTTATATTCAGTTTATTTCCTGGATGTGTATGTTATCCTAATGCAAAAGATCAAAATTCTCAGAAGCCTAAATCTGTTGATATTTTATGAGTATGCACATAAGCAAACAGGGCTTAATAAATCAAATATAAAAAGAATAGCCTTTTAAGGCAGTGCGATGGAGAAACTGTCTTTTCTGAAATCAGAAAAATAACAGAAAAAATAGGATTTACATAAAAAGGTTTCAAAGGTAGCCATATATATCCTGCCCTCTAATTTGTTGTTGTTCAGTCGCACAGTCGAGTCCGACTCTTCGCGACCCCATGGACCAGATCACACCAGGCCTTCCTGTCTTCCGTTGTCCTCTGAAGTTGGCTCAATTTCATGTTCGTTGCATCTATGACACTGTCTAACCATCTCCTCCTTTGCCGTCCCCGTCTTCTTTGACCTTCAATCTTTCCCAGCATCAGGGTCTTCTCCAGTGAGTGCTCCCTTCTCATTTGGTGGCCAAAGTATTTGAGCTTCAGTTTCATTATCTGGGCTTCCAGGGAACAGTCAAGGTTGATTTCTTTTAGGATTGACTGATTGGATCTTCTTGCAGTCCAAGGGACTCTCAAGAGTCTTCTCCAGCACCATAGTTCAAAAGAATCTATTCTTCGGCGCTCGGCCTTCCTTATAGTCCACCTCTCGCAGCCATACATGACTACTGGGAATACCATTGCTTTGACCATGCGGACTTTTGTTGGCAGGGTGATGTCTCTACTTTTTATCATGCTTGACCCTTGTGCGATGTCCTTATGTAAGGTTTCTTGTACCAAACTTCCTAATTTGGACCTATTTAGCTTCCTAATTTGGACTGAGTTAGATCCAATGTCCGCCCTTAATTCTGGAAAACACCTTACTTCCCTGAGCATAGCTAAAACTCCCATAAATTCTATTCCTACGGTTAACTATATGTATAACATGAGATGTGCATAGTCTAGAGTGATATAGGTATATATATAAATGTAAGTGAAATCTGAGTGAAAAGAAAAGATTAAATTATTGTCTTTTGAGGATAGTAATGTCCCCTCTCTCAGTCTCTTCCCATCTTTGTTGTATATATTTAGTTCAGTAATTATTTACTTAAACAAGCTCAAGCTCAAAACAATTGTCCTGCCAATAAGACATCTGGTATTAGCAGCATGAATCAGTGAAAACTCTTGTGGGTCTTTTTAGCGAAATGGCTTTTGCAAGTTTAACGGCCTGATCTTTCCCAGGCCTGAAGCCTGAACCAATGTTTCAGGTTCATGAGAAGCAAGCTATGTCCCTTTTTCCTGAGAGGCCTTTCCGTGGATCCTTACACAGGGAGGAACCAGATTCAAATCCTTACATCAGAAAACGGTACTGTTGACAGATCCGGTTCCAGTGGTGACGAGAGCAGACGTGAGCAGGCTCGCTGCTCACCAAGCTCTTTTCTTTACCGTCTTTTTGGGTTGTCCAACAACCAAAACCAACCAAAAAGTGTTCTTTTGGAGGAAGAACACAAAGCAAGAAGTTTGGCTTTGAACCCATGTAGAAGTGGCAAGACTGCATGGAGTAGCAAAGGTGCTTTTAGGCGAGGACTGTTAAGAACGCCCAGTAAGATGCCGAGTGAAAAGGTGCACCGTAAAAGAACCATAAGGAGTCAACATCGCAAGAAACAACTTTAACAACAGCTGACAACTAAACAAAAGCTAAGTATATTAAAAAAACTATATTATAAGAAGGTCAGAGAGACGTGGGCTTTAGGGTGGGGCTCAATGACTAAGGGAAAAAAGATACGCATGTCACTTTAAGGCGGCAATTAAAATTTAAAACTTAAAAATATATTTAGAAATTAAGGCAAGGGGATAGCTGCTAAAAGTAAAAGAAAGCTTAGATACTTGCAGATATTACGCTTGTCCGTGTCTTTTCTTATTATTGCAGAGGCTCTTGCTGGAGTGGAAGAGGGATGGTGTGGCACGGCTTGAGAGAGAAAGAGAGAGAGGTGTGTGGCCAGTCGAGCAAGGGAAATAGGTGGAGCGGAGCTGAGTGGAGCTGAGCGGAGCTGAGAGGAGCTGTGCAGCGCGACCGGAGGAGTGGAGAGATCGAGGAGGAAGAGTGTCAGACAATCGAGGGAGCCGGACGGAGCCGAGAAGGACCGAGCGGGGCCGAGAGGAGTACTTGGAGTCAGGAGAATTCGAGTGTGACCTAGCGGACGACCGAGGAGCCAAACGGAGATGAGCAGAGATGGGAGAGATTGAACGAAGCAGAGCAGAGGGATCAGAAGCGGACGAATATGAGCGAAGGAGAGCCGGAGAAGCCCTGATAGAAAGGAAGAGTGAAAGAAAGAGTGAAGGAACCAAGACTGAGTTGTAAAGTAATAGATTAAAAGACTAACAGGGGGAAACAAAAGGGGGACAAGAGGACACAGGGAAAGAATTAACAGGGAAATAAAATGGGGCAAACTGTGCACTGTTTGAATGGCTACAGGGAATAGTGGAGCTAGTGGGGTTAGAAGGTCTTCTATCAAGTCACCAGGTCAGGCCACCTTACAAAGCCATTTAAAATCTACTACAATGAGTACCACTCAGATAAATCTAAAAGAACTTAAAATCTAATGCAGGAGTGCATTGCTGTAGAAATGAAAATTTTTGCTGAGGTAACTTTACCACCACTAATTAGGAAAGAGATGGAGCCAATACAAATGCAAATGCAGAATATAACACAGCAAATTACTGCTGAAACGGAAGAAACTAAAAAACAAATGCAAGAGAATAAACAGGAGATTTAAAAGATAGCAGCAGATCATAATAATATGAAGGGAAAAATGAAAGAAATGGAAGCGGAAGTACAAGAAGTCAAAACAAAGGCAGATCAACTTGAAGAAGCTCTATTAGGGTTGGAGATGGAGAAGGCATAATTAATAATCAGATGTCAAAATGTACCGGAAACCATAAAAGAAAATTTAAAGGAAGAAATGATCAAAAATATCTCAGAACAATTAAAAGTAGGTACAGAAGAGGAGCTAGAAAAGGAAATAGACCAAGTTTATAGGAAAAACAGTTCATATGCTAGGAAACATAAAGTACCTAGGGAGGTATATATGAAATTTATGAGAAAAAGCATGAGAGATAAGATCCTGCAGGAAGCAAATATAACTGAAGTAAGTGTTCAAAACTCTGAAATAAAATTCTTAAAAGAAGTACCATGGAGAATCGAGAAAAGAGACAAAATTACAAGGCTTTAACAAGAGTATTAAGGGAAAATGATATACAATACAGGTGGCTGGTGCCAGAGGGAATATTATTCACGTATGA
>NW_015172576.1:267816-270315 GCF_001447785.1 Gekko japonicus
CTTACTACAAAACATAAGTAAAACAGGGAGAATTCCTGAATCATGGAATCAAGCAATAATAACATTAATTCATAAGCCAAATACGGATGATAGAGACATTAAGAACTATACGCCAATATAACTTTTAAACACGGATTACAAGATCTTTGCATCAATATTAGCTACGAGAATGAAAAAAATATTAATACAAACAATACATCAGGATCAGGCCGGATTTTTGCCAAAGCAAAAAACCAAGGATAACATCAGAATAATAATAAATGTTTTAGAATATTATGAAGCACACTCGGACAAAGAATTGGCCCTAATGTTTTTGGATGCAGAGAAAGCTTTCGATAATGTTAGCTGGGAATTTATGCTACATAAGTTGGAAGCATGGAATTGTACTGCAAAATTTTTGACAATGATTAAAGCAATCTATAAAAAACAAGTAGCGAAGATACAAGTGAATAATGACATGACCCAGGATATCCAAATTCAAAAAGGGACTAGACAAGGTTGTCCCTTATCGCGACTATTATTTATTTATTATTTATTTATTTATTTTATTCAATTTATACCCCGCCCTCCCCACTACGTGGGCTCAGGGTGGCTTACAAGGGCAAACGCCAAAATAAATAAATTATTTTTACTTTAGAAACATTGAACGAACAAATAAGAGAACACTTCAATTAAGGGACTTAAAATTAAAGGAGAAGAATTTACACTTCAAGCCTATGCGGATGATTTAGAATTTATATTAGAGAACCCAAAAACATCAATCACGAAGCTGATACAGATAATACAGGAATATGGAGCAGTAGCAGGACTAAAAATCAATTTTAACAAAACAAAAATATTAACGAAAAATTGTACAAAACAACAAATGGATAAAATTCAAGATCTGTCCAAGATGGAAATAGTAAAAAGGATTAAATATTTAGGAATCATATTAACAAATAGAAATATCACTTTAAAAGAATTATAATAAACTGCTCAGGGAAGTGAAGAATGATTTAGAAAGATGGAAGGATCTTAAAATGTCGTTGATGGGAAAAATTGCAACCATTAAAATGAATATTTTGCCTAGATTTATATTTCTGGCACAAAATATCCCAATAAGGAAAAATACTTACTTCAAGGAATTTGAAAAAAATTGTAACAAATTTATATGGAATAATAAAAAATCAAGGATCAATCGTAAAAACATGCAGGATATAAAGGAAACAGGGAGCTTCGGAGTACCAAATTGGAATCTATATTATATGGCACTGCTTAGGCGTTCGCAGAGCACTGAGTTATTACTTAGACAGAACAAAACAGTTTAGAACCACTGACGCCTTGTTTGTCTCCTTCAAAAAATCATCCTTAGGTTTGAGGGTTTCCACTTCTACCATAAACTGCTGGTTGAGGGGCTCTATCACAGTGGCATTTAAGACTCAAGGTCTCCAGCCACCACAAGGGATCACGGCACACTCCTTAAGGGGTGTGGCCACGTCAGCGGCTTATAGGGCCTTTCCTTCAATGGAGGTCATCTGTAGGGCGGCTACATGGAAGTCGCTTCATTCCTGTACCAGGCACTACCGAATTGACAAGCTGGCCTCAGCAGAGGCAGCATTCGGTAGAAGGGTACTGCAGCACGCTCTCTAGACTGGGAAGATCCGGTCCCACCTGGGATATACAACTTTTTAAGTCCCAGGAGTAAAGGACTGCCCCACTACCAGGAACACCGGAGAAAGGAAGATTTGTATCCACTTACCGTGAAGCTTCCTTCTCAGTGGTCCTGGAATGGGGCAGTCCTCCTACCTACCCCGTTTTTGGGGGCGCGGAATCTTTTATGATCTCGGAGCATGCCGTAGTTTGTGGTCTCTAGACCTATTTTGACCTCTGCCTCCTAAGCAGTATTGACGATATGGAGGTGGGGGGGGGACAACCAGTTTGGGCCAGGTGGGCCAGGGACGTTGTTGGGTGTCTTGGTTCCCACCCATTGTGGGAGGCATTTTGTCTGTATGTTTTCTTATAGTTGGTCCGGGGAGTCACGGCTTGGACTACGACTGGGGAGCACAGGATAAGCCCCTCCCCCTCAGGGACCAAAAATGGTCGGCCGGCCCTGCCTTTGGGGGTGGAGCTGAGATCCCAGGAGTAAAGGACTGCCCCACTCCAGAAGGAAGCTTCACGGTAAGTGAATACAAATCTTCCTTTCAACCTCAAGATGACTGAAGTAACTTGTTATTCAGAGGCAGGGGTCATTTCCTGCAGGAGCACACAGGAGCAGACCTCCGGCAGTAAAGAGCCCAGGGGGCGGGCACATGCAACAAACCCCACCCCCTGCTCCCAACAGCCCTCAGGCAGAGCAAGAAGCAGCCAGGTAAGTTGCAGAGCCCCCACCCCACCCCCGGTCCAAAACAGTCCATTGGCACCTTTAAGACCAAGTTTTGTTCAGGTACGAGCTCTTCCTTCTCTGCAAGGGCAGATCTGCACGTTCCCCCCCCCCCAACAGCTAGCAATCCAAAACAGTCC
>NW_015172576.1:270456-276838 GCF_001447785.1 Gekko japonicus
GGCCGCGCCAGAGCGTTGCGACTCCCCCCGAACCCAGCGCAGGAGCCAGCGAGGGGGCGGAGGTGGGGCTGGCCTCTCCCTGGCCGGGCTGTTGGGAGCAGGTGAGGTGGGGTGGGCGGGCACAGGACTGATGAGATCGCCACGAGGCAGAGGCAAGCGGAGATGCACGGCCCAGCAGCTGGACGCCCACGGCAGGCCTGCCCAGCGCCTCCTCAACGGCTGTGGCGCTGACCTGGCTGGGCACTGCTGGCCAAGCTGACGGCGCACAAAGCATCCGTCTACAAGCACCTGGAGTGCCTCAAGAGCAAGCTGTGCCAAGCCGATCCTGAGAACGGTGGCGGTGGCAGCAGCCCTCGACGGAGCAGAAGGAGCGCCTTCTTTGGGTGGTCTGGTGAGGGAAGGAAGGGATGCTTCTGGTTGCCTGTCTGTCTGCCTTCTTTCCTATTGTCTTTCTTTACGTCTTCTTTCCTTCCTTTTATTTTTCTTTCTTTTACTCCTCTCTCCCCATCTACCTCTCGCTTCCTTTCTTTCTGTCTTTGTCTTTTTTCTCTTTCTTTATCTCTCTTTTTCTCTGTTTCTCTCTTACTCTCTCTCTGTCTCCCCCCCTTTTGTGTTTCTATCTTTTTTGCTTTCTTTCTCTCTCTGGCCGATTTCCCACAAGCGCTGCTCCGCACTCGCACTTCCTTTTTGCCCCAATGGTATGTGTCAATTTCACACAAGCTGCTGCATGGCCGCATTTTTGCATGGCTTCCACATCTTCGGTTATTTCTTTTTCACTTCCCACATTGAACTGTTCTGTAATGCTTTGAATTAATTCTTTTTTAAAGTTTTTGTCTATTTTTTCAGATATATTTTGGAATCTAAGACTAGTTCCTGCCTTTTCCATCTCTAATAAAATTAATGATTCTTCAATTTTGTTGGTTTTTGATTTTAAGTCCTGTACATCTTGGTCTATATCTTCAACTTTTTCTTCTAAGTTGTTTGTACACCTTGTTAGTTTTTAAGTTCTAGTTTAATTTCCTCAGTATCAATTTTATTGTGCTGCAATTTGCTCTAATTTGTTTTGTATTGGTTCGAATTCTTTTTTAGTAATATCTGTGTTTTGCTGTGCAGCCTGTTGAAGAATATTTTGCATAATATTTTGCAACTCCACTGTTGTAACATTTGTTTTAATTGTGATAGTCCTGCTATCTGGCTAGGGGATGCTGTAGATATTTTCCTGCTTGCTCCAGATACCATAATTTATATTGATTATACTGGTTAAACAATTTGATTATTTAATAATTAAGCAGCTTTCGTATCACTTAGCTAATATCGTTATCCAATGTGAAGAGCTATTCCCTCAGAGTTATTAAATAGAATTAATGAATTTAATGGTTTTAATTTCTATTCGAATTTATTTAGATTTTATTTCACCCCTATTAATTGGCCTGATCTTTTAAAATTTATATTAAATACCCAGCATGATCCCTATAACAGGTATTTAATTGGTTTTATTAATAATTAATTAATTTTTGATTTACCGTTCCTTAATCTATGTTAAAGTTAGTTAATCTAAGGAGTGGCTTGTTAGCCATTAATTTTGTACTTTATATCAATTTTATATCAGTATCCTTTCCTGTTTCCTAACTTTAATCTTGTTAGTCTTTTAGATAATGGTTCCACCTGAATATCCCTTCTCACCCTTCTCCCCCCCTTTTTTATCACAGCAGCGTAACCCAAAGGAGGTAACTTTCTCTCACTGTTGAACATTTATAGAGTCTATTCCACCCAGACGATTCCGTTCCACTGTTTGGCTTCTCTGCGTTCTCTGCGTTCACTGTGCTTTAATTTCAGTCCTTTAGCTTCTTTCGTCCTTTCACTCTTTGCGTCCCTCTGCCTTTCTTTTTCCACTCCGCGTCACACTACCGCCCTTCTGGAGAGCTTCTTGTCACATTACATTACGTCAGCCACGTGGTCTTTTCTCCCCTCGGCTCTGCTTTTCCTCTGCTCCCGCGTTCTGCAGCGTCACCTTCCTAGCTTAATTGGATCCAGCTATCTTCAATTCCTTAAAGCGACAGAGGAGAATCATTCAGATAAGCAATGTTTTACATTTCTTTCTACTTCTGTTTCCCCCCCTCCTAATAACTTTCTTTCCTACTATATGAGCTTCTATGTTAATAGCCGCATTTTAAATCAGAGTTAGCTCAAGACTGTTTCTTATCTCCCGCTGCCACTTTCTGTGGCTTAATTGATTTATTACCCTACTACCTCCCCCGAGCTATAAAGAAAATAAACTTAGCTTTGGTTGTGCTGATTATGCTGGCTTTCTTTCACGTTTATTTTCCGCCCCACTGCTGGACCTCCTGATGGCTCCTGGTATTTATGGCCATTGTGTGACAGAGTGTTGGACTGGATGGGCCATTGGCCTGATCCAACATTGGCTTCTCTTCTGTTCTTATGGATGGAGGACTTTATAGGTTCACATCCCTGCAGAGATCCTGGAGTTCCCTCCTCTCTCCAAACTCAGCCCTTCCTAGGCAGCACCTCTAAATTATTAGGAATTGGCGACCCTAAGAGGGCTTCTGCCTGGGAAGTAAGAGGGGTTCAGAACTGAAAATTTTCAAAGGAGATGAGCCCAACCTCTCCCTTTTTTTTTTTTAATCCCCTGAAGACAGGGTAGCTTTATTATTTTTGTTACACCTACAGACTAACAGAAAAGAAAAGGGGAGGGAAAAAGGTACCCCAGGATAAAAAGACAAGAAAAATTAAACCCACACTATGACTAAAACCCCAAGAGGGAAGGTCCTTAACAGTTAGAATTCAGTTAGTATTCAAACTTATAGCTTTCCATTTTAAATCAATGAATTAAAGAATTAGTCAGTCCCAGTTAGTATTCCACCAGCTTCTCGTGTGTGCATTGAGTCTCTTTCATCATCTTCATCATTTGCGAGTCTTTATTTGTAAAGGGTTATTTTGGTCCTCTATGCCTGGTCTCTCTGGCCGAAGCACCTCCCACTGCACCTTGGTCTTCATCCATCTCTTCTTCAATGCCTGCTCCGCCCTCTCCTTTCTGTTGCTCCTCTTCCTTCGATCCAAAGTGCCGTTTCAACCTTTCTTCCACTTTCAGAACCGACTCAATTTTTTCCCTTTTATCCCCATATTTGAACGCAACACCTTCCGGAAAGTTCCAGGAATACGAGATTTGATTGATCTGCAGGACTGAAATCAGGTCCTTGTACGCTTTCCTTTTCTGGCGAACCTCAAACAGAGTGTCCTTTAGGACCCTGATACCTGCATTTCCCAGCTGCAGGGGACTAGCCGCTGTTGCTTTAAGGATATCATCCCTCATCTGTCTTCTGAGAAACTTGACAACAATTTCACCCGGCAGGTTATTCCGCTTAATATATTTTGAGTATGATCGATAAATCACCTCAATTTCTGCTTCCACTTCTGCCGTTGACACCCCCACCGCCGGGGCAATGAGCTCTGCCATCACCGCTTTCAAGTTTTCTCCTTGCGCCTCGGCTATCCCCTGGAACCTGAGTGTCTTGTTTGCTTTCTCCATTTGTAAGTTCAACAATCTTCGTTTCTGAAAGTCTTGTCTTTGCTCCAACAAACCAATCTTCTTTTTGACTCTTTTGGTGTCGTGTACAGTCATGTACAGTCTCTTTCAGCTTTTCCTCCGTCTGCAACGATTTCTTAGTCAGCTCGGCTATTTGCTGTTGCTGCTTTGCCAGGCTCTGGTTTGAAGCGGTCATTTGATGGTTAATATCATCGAGTCTCTCGTTTATGGGCTTGAGCAGCTCCGATAGCATGGAGAACACGTCAGCCGTCTCTTCCACTCTCGGACTTTGACCGCCACGCCCTGTAAGTTTGCCTGGTCTTCCTCGTGCGCCGGCCATTTTCAACTTTGTTTACACTAGAGGAACCTCCTTCACCCTTCTTCAAAAAGGGCCTGTTTACTTTCGCAAACTCAGCTAAGTCTCTTGCACACTTTAACGCTTCTCTTCTCTCCTCCCCCCTCCGTTTATATAGCACAGTTCAGTTTGTTTACGTCTGGGATTCCTTCCCGCCGCCGCATTCCATGGGGGGGGGGAACTCACTTTTAAAACTTTTCCGCTTGTCTCCTTCTCCAATTCATTGCTGGTCTGTGCTCAAACCTCTTGTAGCTTCGTTAATTCGATGACCTCCTCTGCTTGTCCCAGCCGGCATCGGCTATGCTCAGTATAAAACTGAGCCTCACAGGGGACGGACCGATTGGGGCAAAAAGGAGCGCCTCAATTCTCTGGCATTACGCCATCGAAGAGGTCGCCCCCCCAGTGCCCCCGGCTTGGAGCCTTTAACTAAGGCTCACCTGGGGGAGCCACTTGAGGTGGCCCCCCTCCAATCCCACTGGAGCGCGGATCTTCTCCCCAGAGGTAGGGGAGAGCGTCCGCCATCACCGAGCCACAGACCGGAAGTCCCCAACCTCTCCCAGATTGATAGGAGGAACAACCATTCAGGTCTCTTTGGCTGAAGCCATCTTGACAGCTGGTTGGTGGCTGATTATTGTGGCCATCTTGTAGAGAGTGCTTGGTCGCATATTTTGTACTCTTTCACCCATTAAGATGAGAAGGAGAAAATGTCTAAGAACAAAATGCATCTGTTTCTTCTCTCTCATTTCACTTACATAAATCACTGGCAGATATCAAATGTGTACACAGTTTTAATTATATTGTTTCCTAATCACCCTACAACAGCATAATCATGTTTAATCTTTATTAAGGGCAACAAATAACAATGTTGTCAGTGCAGTGTAATGGTTAGAGTGTTGGACTAGGATCTGGGAGACTCAGGTTCAGATGTGGCATGGAAGCCTATCCTACCTCACAGGGTGGTTGTGAGGATGCAATGGAGGAGAGGAGAATGCTGTAAGCCACTCTGGCTCCTCGTTGGGGATAAAAGTAGGGTATAAATGAAGGAAATAAATGAGTAAGGCTTAACCAGAGATGGGTTAAGATGTTCAGGCGCATTCCAGACAGTCGTGACAGCCATCTGTGTAAGCTGGTCTCTTTTATACAGTTTGTCCCTGTATCCAAGGCCTACTGCGAGAGGGTCTTCAGCTTAATGACAGAAACCGGCTGAGCGATAGCCTTGTCAAAGCGGAACTTCAGGTGAAACGGAGCTTAATGACGCAGCTCTGGAGCAAGGACAGAAACCGGCTGAGCGGAACTTCAGGTGAAACTGAATTTCAGGATATCATGTGAAGAATTCTGCAACTTTATAAAATCAAAACCAGAGTTGCTGAAAGCAGCAAGAAGCCAAGATAAGTACCACTTTATTTCCCGAAAGCAGAAAGCGGTATAAACATGACAGTTTCTCTTGTTTTCTTCACTTGTTTGACATGTGCTGTTTGCTTGTTTTTTCCTTGTGATTGTTAGATGTGTAAATTAAAGCATTTTATGTTTCTTAAAGCTTTTTGTTATTTTTGCACTGGAAGGAGGCCTAAAAGCCTAGAGGTAATGTAAAATAGGGGAAAGGTGGGGGTGGGAATCGATATATGACACTGAATTTAATTTTAAATTTTTGAAAAAGGTTACTTCAGAGGGAGAGGTGGGTTTGGGAAAGTGCCTGGAAAGTGACATCACAGGAAGAGGTGGGGTTTCGGTGCGGTGTACTGGAAGTGACATCACTTGCCATTTGACCTGGAAGTAACATCACAGGAAGTGACATCACAAAAGTCTCCTGGCTCCACCCCCAAAGTCTCCTGGCTCTACCTCAAAGTCCTCAGATATTTCCGGATTTGGACTTGGCAACCCTAAGGCCATCAAATCCAACCCCCTGCTCAATGCAGGATCAGTCTAGAGCAGGGGTGTCAAACCTACGATTGGTGGGTCAGAACAGGCCTGCCTGGGGCTGTAACCTGGCCTGCAGCTCTCATCTCAACCCCCTCCACACACCCCTCTCGTCCTTGCTGTTCCAAGCTGCTGCTGAGTTCTGCTGAACACCCCAGCTAGCTTGCCCTGGTCTTCGCCCACTTCTCCTGAGCCAGGCCAGGCTCCGCCTCTGGCTGGAAGCTCCTCTGGGCCCACGCCAGCTTTTACCCCCACAGCTACCCATTTCCTGTACTAGGAGAAGACTGTGCATCTAGAAGAGATCTCCCTGCCACATGCAGATCTTGGGGCCAGCTTAGTGTGTGTGGGTGAGACTGAAGAAGCAAGGCAGGCAAGAGAAAAGCTGCTGGAATTGGAAGTGTGGAAAGAGGGCAGGATAAAGGAGGGGTGGGGGGAGAGATAAAATCCGGGAAGGTGAAAGGACGCAGGCTTTAGGATGATGGAGGACGTCTTCTCCAGTTACAGCAGCCTCTGTCCTCGTTGCTCCTGCAAAGTCAGTCCCCCCCCCCCCCCCCCCCCTCCCCAAC
>NW_015172576.1:277096-279505 GCF_001447785.1 Gekko japonicus
GTGTAGATAAAGGTAAATTCTGCCTGCCCCAAGAGTGGAAAGGAAAGTGAAAACTCGCTCTGCTCTCTCCTGTGCTTTTGGGTCTAGGTTGGAGTGTCGAGGCCACCACTGCTTGGTTTGCTTGAAGCCTGGTTTGTATCATTTTTAGAGTCATTTTGGTTTTGAATGAGGGGAGAAAGAGAAGCCTTGGCACTGGCAGTTTCTCAGAAATGTGGATTTGTGAACAGTTTTTTAAAAATAAGGATATCTGATGTTTTGTGTATTTCTGGTGTTGCTTCTGACAGAGCATAGTGTGGAAGATTTATCGTTCCTAGAGAGGCTGTTTTCAGAGTAAACCAAAAGTCTGTTTGGAAACGGAGAGAAAAACTGCCCTTTTCTTAAGTAAAATGTCAAGTGTGAAATGCAGCCAGAGTAGCTGTACTCATGCATGTCTCTCTCACATGTGTTTGGTTTCAACAGGGTTAGCTGGCTTGATAAAATGTGGTAGAACTGGACCCGCAGTTACTTCCTTGAGGAGATCAGATAATAGAGATGTACAGTTTCTAGGTAACCTTGGGCCAGCCCTTCTCTCCCAGCCTAACCTACCTCACAGGGTTGTTAGAAGGAAATTGAGGAAGGAAATAGAAATGGTGTAGGAAGAGCCCCTCCTCCATTTGCAACAGCCCTGTGCGGTAGGTTAGGCTGAGAGTATGTGATTGGCCCAAGGTCACCCAGCAAGCTTCCATGACATAGTGAGGATTTGAATCCAGGGTTTTCTAGATCCTAATGAGACACCACACTGGCTCTCTTAAGTAACTGTTTCCCTTTTCCCTTTATGTACTGTGGCTTATTATGAGAAAGACTTCAACCTGAGACCCTAGAAAGCCACCGCCACGCTAAGTAAACCGGGGGGTGGGGGGAGGGAGAAGCTTGCAGTGCCCAGCCATTTCATGTTTTCCCATGGGTCGTAGGCTCAGCGCATTGATCGTGAGAGCAGGCTGGGGAAACGGTTTGCTCCCCACTCCAGACATACTCAGCGTTACTACAGCACAGACATTGTCTCCAGATTTTGATGCAATAATTCAGAGCAAGAGGTGTCAGTTATCAAAGACTGTTAAATAAAGAAAATATTGCAAGAGTGTTAATGTTTTAAGCATGTTGGTATTTTAAGTTAAAGAATAATATCTTAGTTTGTCTGTGTCCCTTATAAAGTTTAAACCTCCGCTACCTGGCATTACATTTTATGACGCAGATGGCTCAGCCCAACAAAGTCCAATTTATGTCAAATCCAGCCCTCATAACAAATGAGTTCGACACCCTTGGCCTAGAGCATCCCTGACAAGTGTTTGTCCAGCTGCTTCTTAAAGACTGCCAGTGAGGAGGAGCTCACCACCTCCCTAGACAGCTGATTCCACTGTTGCACAACTTTTACTGTAAAAAAGTGTTTCCTAATATCTAGCCTGTACCTTCCCGCCCTTAATTTAAACCAGGGGTCTTTTTGTAGAAAAAGAGCTGCCGGAGCTCATTAGCATAACTCATTAGCATATGCCACACCCCCTGATATCTCTGGAAGTGTGTCATAAGGCCACACCCCCTGACTTCACCGGAACCTCTTGATGACTGTTTTTTGTTTCTTGTCCTTGGCCCTTTCGGTCTGTTGGTTATAACTTATGGTCCTTCCTGTCACATGACTCTGATATCACATCCCGGGATGCTCCTTTGTTAGCGACTGTGTGACACAGTGTTAGACTGGATGGGTCACTGGCTTGATACAACATGGCTTCTCTTATGTTCTTAAGTTTAGTTTAGGTTTGACAGGATAACAAGTATTGCATGTATTTCAATTTCCCCCAAAATTTCCAGTTTTTCCCAGGGTGGAAAATGCTCCCCCCCACCATGGCTTCAACATTTCTGGAAATGTTACATCTCTCTCCAGGACACATAACCAAAGACTAGTACCCACTGATTGAGAGAAGCCAACTTCTTTCTACCAATGGATCAGATCAGCTGCTAGAAGATGCTGGAGAGGAGAAACCCCCTAACACCCTGGGTGTGTTCCTAATACTTTTGCAGCACTCCAGCTAATACACAAGTGATCTCTTCTGTCAGCAATCATAATGAGCTGAGGGAGAAAGCACATGCTAGATTCCATCCAAGTGTGACCTTCCTCTACTTTTTCACATTAATTATACAAAAATAATTTACCCTTACTGGCAATGACTCAGAAGTAATATTGCATGCAGAGAGGTTGGTGGAAGAATAAAAAGGAATATAAGAAACTTTGGGCATATGAGCAGCACATTTATAAACTGTGGCATACACATTACCTCCACAAGTTCCATTTAATTAAGAGAACTATCAACTGAACAAAGTGGCAGATCCCCCTCCCCCATGCCTAATTTCACTCAGAAACAATGATTCACAAATGGA
>NW_015172576.1:284787-287856 GCF_001447785.1 Gekko japonicus
TGTGCTTGTGTTGTTTCTTCATTCTCTCCCTCCCGCCTTTTCTTCCCCTATAGCTCCTGGTGTCTTGTCTTGTCTTTTCTTTTTACAATGTTATGATGTTATAACATTACTGCATATACTAAAAAAGGAGTTTCATACATGGCAACACATTTATTTATTTTTATTTATTTATTTTATTTTATTAGATTTCTACCCCACCCTCCCAGCAAGGCCAGCTCAGGGTGGCTTACAGCACAATATAAAACAATACAATATAATAATTCAATATACCATATAAAATCCAATCATACAAAAGTTTACAACCACAACTATACAGCTTATTAAAGTGCTAGCATTTGATTCCTCGTGTACAATCCACTTCTTAGTCTCATTCAGATGTCCCAGGCACTCGGGTCAGGCTATACTTGGGGGGACCCCGGGGGTCGGGCTAACTCTACGTAACTGTCAGTTGTCAGTGGTGGCAGTGGTGGTGGCGGCTCCAAAAGCCTTTAAGCATATTGTTGCGCTCGTGACGCACCTGTGGGGGTTGGCCACTGGTTGCCGTGCTGCCCCGATGAACAAGGGACGCACTGTCAGGGTTTACCGCTCGTATGGCTCCACTGCACGCCAAAGGGGAGAGGAGCCGAAGAGAGGAAGAGCTTGAGGCGAGGTGTGTCCTTCCACCGGAGAGAGATGTGGCCTCAGACGACGGGTGTGCAGAGGGTTGCGTCACCCACTTACCCCCTTGGGCTTCTGGCTTTCGCTGTCCCCACAGTCCAGCTCCCATTCTCTCTTGCTCTGCTGCTCATCTCTCTCTCTCTCTGCCATTCACAGCAGTAGCCAGCTCAATTCCTTCCTTGTTTAGCATGCTTCATAATTATTGAATAACACTGTTATTATTATGACAGTGTTATCCAGTGTATTCAGTTTGACAATCACCAGCCATTTTCTTAGTTGGCAACTAAGGAGGAGCAGGGAATCTCTGAAATGGCGGCAACCATGCTGTTCCCCAAGACACATCCAGCTTCCCCCCTCCAGTGTTATGATGTTATAACACTATGGCAGACGCACAAAAAAAGTAGGCTTTGTTGCTGGCGAAGCACATAATGACATGTAGCGTGCTTCATAATTATTGAATAACAGTGTTATGAACTGGTTATCCAGTTCAACAATCCCCAGCCATTTTCTTAGTTGGCAACTAAGGAGGTATGGGGGACTTTTGAAATGGTGGCAACTATGCTGTTCCCCACGATACAGCCAGCTTTTTTTTTTACAATGTTATGATGTTATAGCACTACTGCACATGAGCAAAAAAGGGAGGTTCCATTGTAGATGAAGAACATGACGATATGACCGTGCAACCCCTGATCAAAGAAAGTGCGGAACACATGGGGAGTGATGGATCCAAATTCAAGAAAAAATTCCTCGAAATTAATGCCCTTTTGCAGAAGGGGTGCTGCAAAGTCGGAGCATCAGCTGGGGGTTCAACTCGCCAGGAAACAGCAGTGACAGTGACATGTGGAAAAGGTCACGTAGATGTCATTACATTCAAGACAACAATGTTATGATTTGATTTCTGAATAATAAACTTCTGGAATGCTGCTCATGCTGTAATAGGACTGATAATAATCCCTTTTTCATTAAAACAATTAGCAGACAACTTGTAAATGATGTCTTTAATAGATAACCAGCGGAATTTCAATAAGGTTCCTCTTATTGAGAGATCAACTGGTCTGTAGGTTTCTTTCATCTTAACTTGCACTGCCAAGTGATTGTATGAAGGCATTTCATTAAAGTCTGGAAACTGATTGTCTTAGGCCCCAGTCACACTGCAGGAAAAGCCGTGGTGGAAGTGCGGCTTTTTAGAGCCACAGGAAAAGAGAAGCGCGGCAGTGGGATCAGACAGAAACCCCGAGCCACCGCGCATATGCTCCCCAGCATGATCAGATGCCGAGGGGGAAGCCGTGGACAGGAGAGCAAGGCGAGTCAGCTGCGCATGTGTGCGCATGTGCAGTTCGGCAGGGGGCCTCACATGCTGCGGGAGACAGGCGCGTCGCTGATCACATGGCTGCCCCTGCTCGCCGTTTTCAGGTAGTTAGTAGTGTTTTGCAGAGTTTTTAAACTCCACATATCCGGCCGGAAGGGACGAGTTGAGGGCGGGTGCATGACGCTTGCCAGATGTTGGCATCTGATCGCGCCGGATTAATCCACCCTCAATCCGTCGTTCCGCGGGGCAAATCCTCCCATGTGACCGGGGCTTTATTATTTCTCCTCTTTGAGTTTTTGTTATTATTTTATCATTAGCCCATCATATCCCACGTACAGACATGCAACAAACCAGGATGAAACTAGATAGGGCATGCAGGAAAATGGCACTTTAAAAAAGTCCTGTACCCAAAGATCAGAAGGGATCGGGGTTAGCACATATGTTCTACCCTCATGTTGTTTGTGAAAAGTACTGGGTTCACCGCATGGAGGACTCGGACAACGACATGCTGTAGCACACGTTTATTGTACTTCACATAGACAAAGACTAACTCTAACGGCCAACAGGGCCAACTATATACATATCCACCAGCAACCCCCCCACTCCCATTGGAGGGTTTTAATGTCCCGCCAAGGTGGCTATTGGTTGGGGCTGGGGGATCCAGGATCCGAAGTTTCCTTTGTTCTCGGATCCAAGCTCTGGCCTGTCCGCGGACCCCTGGAAGCGCTCCACGTACATAACACCCCTCCCCCCATAGTTTCGACTCAGCCTACGTTACGTAGTCCTGCAAGTACACGGGGGCTGGCACTGGAGCGCTAACCTCTGGTTCCAGCTGGTTAGCTGTGTCCAGGGGCGGTTTCACCAGTTGTGGGGCCGGCTGTTGGGTTCTTGGTTCGATGTCCTCTGGAAGGGAGCTGTCTGGTGTAGTCTCTTCGCGGGAATGGGTTTCGGCTTGCATGTCAGGTTCCTGGACGGGACTGCCCGCCCCGACCGTCAACTGGGGAGGGGCCACTAGGCTCCGGGAGTTGCCGCCTCCGCAGTTGGTCGATGTGTCTCTGCAGAACCTGACCGTCCTCTGTGGACACCTCGTAGGAGGCCGGCCC
>NW_015172576.1:288255-288423 GCF_001447785.1 Gekko japonicus
AGTGTCCAGCAGGCCGTGTGTGGCGAAGAGCCGGCGGAGGCATCGTATTACCGCCTTGGTGGAGGTGGTGGACACGGGGTTGACCTCCAGCCATTTGGAGCAGGAGTCAACTGTGATCAGGAAGGTTAGTCCTTGGAATGGTCTGGCAAAATCGAGATGTTGCGGGTT
>NW_015172576.1:290491-296128 GCF_001447785.1 Gekko japonicus
AAATGACCTCTGGTTCTATTCCTTGGAAGCTTGCGCTGAGCTAAAATCATGTTAGTCTTTAAGATCACTCAAGACTCCTGTTTATTTTTGTTGCAACAGATTAACTTGGCTATCTAGTTGGAATTCCAGTTTTCTTCACTAGAACAAATTTAGAGTCCAGTGGCACCTTTAAGACCAACAAGGGTTTATTCAATGTATGAGCTTTTGTGTGCATGCACAGTTTTTCAAATACAATGGAATGGGAGGTAAGGTTCAAACGTATAGACGGGCTGAACAGTAAATTAACATGTAACATGATGAAAATGTTTTAAGATATGTGAAAACAGAATTAAATAACAAGATAAGGTTATGAGGTCAACAATTGTAAAGCAATAAATATGTCAAAATAAGTCCATTCACTCCCAGAGCGTGAAGGTAACTTAACAGCATTTTTACTTTCTTTTTTGAGGTGGGAGCAGTGTATGTCAGCCAAACATTCCAATATTCCTTGTATTACATCCAGTATTCTAATATACTATTCTGAAAAAGAAATACACTAAAATACAGAGGATGTATAGTCATTCTGTATGAGAATACATATGTCACATAACTCTCCAGTAGTAAGGCAAATTATTTATAGACGCATCACATTTACTACTCCTTCTGTAGTTGGACAACCTTTGCAATTAAAAAAAAATTGTTTTGCACAGTGTGTCTCCACACACACACACACACACACACACACCCCCTTGCCTGTCTCCATAAAAGGGTTATTTCTTCAAGGACTTGTCTTTCACAATTGGAAATTTCAGCATGCAATGTATCATTGTTGGTGTGTTTGCAATTAATTCTAAATCATCCCCTTCATATAAGTTCAATAGTCACACTGAGAACTTCCAATATATTAGCATCACTTAATGTAGTGTTTTCAAAATCACATGAATATGAAATGTATATGCAGAGCTCTGTGTTGTGGGGTGGAACAGACTGTATCACTGTAGACAGTCCCTAGGCACAGTTTGATTTCAGAAATGCTATCTGGGAAATTATCTGGTCTTAGATGCGTTCTTAGTCTTGTAACCATGTTCCATGCTGAAGAAAACAGGTCTAGCATGTCTTTATTGGGATTTCTTTTAATGCTCTTGTTCCAATCTCTGGATTTTTTCTACTATTGTCTTTGTTCTGATTTTTCTCATTTATTTTTTGTGGCAACTGCTGAAAAGATCCCTTTGAAGCCAGGTATTTATGCCTGAAAAGGGTTACACCCAAAAATACCCCACTCCCAATTGGTTTACTCTAGGATCTTCATAGGGAAAGTGTTCCAACCCTTTTATCATTCTAGTTGTCCTTTTCTGCACTTTTCCCAAAGCTATAATATCCTTTTTAAGGTGTGGTGACCAGAACTGTACACAATATTCCAAATAAGGTCTCACCATTGATTTATATAGGGGCATTATGATATTGGCTGATCTGTTTTCAATACCCTTCCTAATAATCAGGACGGCCAGTTGTTAATAATGCAGAGTGAACCATTACATTTAGGCAGTGTGCCATGCATGGTCATGGCTATTCTGTTCTTCATTTCTTATTATTCTTCTGTTACAAATAGCCTTTAGATAGCTTGAACCATCATCTGCAGAAATGCATTCTTGATGTGGGTCCAAGGTACTCAGCCACTCACTAAATACACTTTCAATGTGACTTACTTCTAGAGGACATTCTCCATCCATTTGGGATATAATGAATGTTCTGTTTTCCCTCTCTATAAAGCCACCCTCAGATGCATTGAACTATTGCCCTGCCATGCTTAGTGTAAGCCAGGGATCAACAACCTTTTATAATTAACAAGATCAACATTCAAAGCAAGAGATCAACAAAGAGCCAGTATAAGAAAGTCATCAACCTATCTATACAAGAAATCCATTTTCTGGACACTACTGTAAAAACACACAAGGGTTGCATAGACACCACCTTATGGTGGTAACCTACTGACTGACAAACATACCTACATGCCTCCAGCTACCATCGTAAGCATACCAAATGATCCATTGTTTACAGCCAGGCTCTGTGCTACAGTCACATCTCCTCGAATCCTACAGACAGAGATTCTCACCTGAGGGATCTACAACAAACCTTTTTGGAACTAGAGTACCCACCTGATAAAGTCAAGAAACAGATTACCAAAGCCAGAATGGTACCCAGAGAAAACCTGTTACAAGACAGGCCCAAAAGAGTCAAAAACAGAACACCACTAGTGGTCACATACAGCTCTCAACTCAAAACAGTTCAACGCATCATCAGCAACTTACAATGTCTACTGGATAATGACAGTTCTCTTAAGTACTGGGGGGCAAACCTTTTCTTGCACACATATACCCCCCCCCATCTCAAACAACTCCTCACCCATAAGAACATAAGAAAAGCCAATATTGGATCCGGCCAATGGCTCATCCAGTCCAACACTCTGTCACACAGTGCCGAAAAATACCAGGTGCCATCAGGAGGTCCAGCAGTGGGGCCAGGACACTAGAAGCCCTCCCACTGTTGCCCCCCCCAAGAACCAAGAATACAGAGCATCACTTGCCCCAGACTGACAGTTTCTATCTAGATCTTGTGGCTAATAGTCACTGATGGACCTCTGCTCCATATGTTTATCCGATTCCTTTTTGAAGCCATCCATGCTTGTAGCCACCACCACCTCCCGTGGCAGTGAATTCCATGTGTTGTTTATCATTCTTTGGGTGAAGAAGTACTTCCTTTTATCTGTTCTAACCTGACTGCTCAGCAATTTCATGGAGTGCCCACAAGTTCTTGTATTGTGAAAAAGGGAGAAAAGTACTTCTTTCTCTGTCTGCTCTATCCCATGCATAATCTTATAAACCTTGATCATGTCACCCCTCAGTTGTCGTTTCTCCAAGCTAAAGAGCCCCAAACGCTTTAACTTTTCTTCATAGGGAAAGTGTTTCAACCCTTTGATAATTCTAGTTGCTCTTTTCTGCACTTTTTCCAATGCTATAATATCCTTTCTGAGGTGTAGTGACCAGAATTGCGCACAGTATTCTGAATGAGGCCGCACCATCGATTTATACAGGGGCATTATGATACTGACTGATTTGTTTTCAGTTCCCTTCCTAATAATCCCCAGCATAGCAGTGGCCATTTCTATTGCAGTCGCACACTGTTTTGACCCACAATAATACAACATCTAATTTGAACATGGACACTGATACTGGAGCTTGCAATAAACCCAGATGTCAACTTTGCTGCCACATACACCCAGACACGCAATTACTGGACCCAGCAACATCAACTACA
The DNA here is from genome assembly GCF_001447785.1 of Gekko japonicus. Classification (NCBI taxonomy): domain Eukaryota; kingdom Metazoa; phylum Chordata; class Lepidosauria; order Squamata; family Gekkonidae; genus Gekko; species Gekko japonicus. Next base: position 293,786 of record NW_015172576.1, read on the forward strand.
CCATCTCAGACTTATTCACATATTCATCTTCTAAAATTGTATATGCCATTAAATGCCAACAATGCCCTTCAGTTCTCTACATAGGGCAAATAGGTCAAACCCTATGCCAAGGGATAAATGGACACAAATCTTACATCAAGAATCACAAGACTGAGAATCCCATTGGAGAATACGTCAGTCTTTCAGGACATTCAATAGGTGACCTCAGAGTAGCTGTTTTATTGCAAAGGAACTTCAGGAACAGACTAGAAAGGGAAATTGCTGAGTTGCAAGTTATTACAATACTCAGAACAATGGAATCCCCAGGACATAACAGGGATATTGGTTTCTTATCTCACTACATATGCTAACCTCATTCAGCCCTTACATATTTGGGATAGTAGATTAGAATAGTAGATTGTAATGTAACATAATGAATGGTAGAATGCAATGTAATTTGGAATGGTAGATTGGAATGGGTTTCTGTGGTCTGGGGACAGGGGAGATAGCTCTACACAGCCAATGGTCACACTTCAAAGAAGAAGATGCTGTAAGGTTGCCTCCATGCTTGAGATGAGACAGATGGAGTGTAACAACAAGGTCTCAGGTAATTACTCTCAGCATTCCACTTCAATGCTCATCAATCTCCAATTTTTAAAATATTTATTTTCTTCACTGTTTCCCCCCCAGAATTAAACTCAAACAAATGGTAACCTTATAAACTAAGCTTGTTATTCCTGTTTGGTCCTTGACTCTATTAAACATCTTCATTATGCTGTTTGCTAATTTACTGCTTATCCTCTACCTGTATTATGGAGTGGTGAGTTCCATTTCATTGTATCTGAAGAAGTGTGCATGCACATGAAGGCTTAAACCTTGAATAAAACTTTGTTGGTCTTAAAGGTGCCACCAGACTCAAACTTTGTTCTACTGCTTCAGACCAAGATGGCTACCCTGCCTGAATCTATCAAAATATGCAAATTAACTTTACTAATAATTAACATGTTGATTAATAAACCATAAAGTTTATGCAGCCGAAATGCGGGGTTGTTGTGGGTCCTTTGTTAGGAAGTGGCACACACGAGGTCTCACAATAAGTAATAACAATATACAGGCTCACCCTGTGCTGTTGTTTCAATGCACTGACATAAATCCGTGCATGGATCAGACTTGGATTGCTGGCAACTGGTGACCCCTATCATTCCCATTTCTTTGAAGCATCTCTAAAGCATCTTCCTTATTTGATGCACCTAACTCAGCTGTAGTAAAGGCATTATACACTGATAGATGGGTTAATAAAAGGTCTGATGCATCGTGTCTGCATAGGAGAAGCCAGCTGTAAAGAAATGCTGTCCATAATGGGAGGGGGGAAGCAGTCAAGGGTGCCCGATTTGTAACTCTGCAATAGTCAAAATTCAGATGACACTGATTAGTTACTTACAGTGCAATCCTAAACAGTGTCACACCCTTCTAAGTCCTTGCAGGTCTGTGGGGTTAGAAAAATGTAACTCTGCTAAGGATTGCACTGTTAAGCAGATGTGGTCTCCTGGTGGAAGCAGGCCCGTAGCTAGGACATTTTTAGTGGGGGGGGCCTGGGGAAAGTGGGGGGGCCCCCCAAAGCCATGTGCACTGACAGGGCTCTAGTCGGGGGGGAGCTCTCAGGTACGGAGCTCCGGAAGAGAACCTCTAGGGGGCGGGGCGGTCACGTGGTGAAGCCCCGCCCCCTTCTTTACCCCGCCCTCTGCTTCGATCCTCATTCCGTTTGGGAATGAGGATGAAGCAGGAGGGTAAGTAGCCGGGCCTTCTGACACACTTCCGGTGATGTCAGGGGGTGTGGCCTTCTGTCACTTCCGGTGATGTCAGGGGGCGTGGCATATGCAAATAAGTTATGCTAATGAGTTATGCTAATGAGCTCCGGCAGCTCTTTTTCTACAACAAGACCCCTGAATAAAGTAGCCGGGCCTTCTGACACACTTCCGGTGATGTCAGGGGGTGTGGCCTTCTGTCACTTCCAGTGATGTCAGGGGGCGTGGCATATGCAAATAAGTTATGCTAATGAGTTATGCTAATGAGCTCCAGCAGCTCTTTTTCTACAACAAGACCCCTGTGCATTGACATCACAAAAAGTGCACTGACATCACAACAAAGAAGAAATCAAATAAAAATATGCTCAGCACTGAGATGCACCCCCGCTCCCTCCCTGATGCCTAGCCAAGGCATGGATAGAGGGCTCCCAGAACGGGAAAGAAATAGAAAAAAGGGAAAGAAAGAAATGGGGGAAAGGGAAACAAAGAAAGAGAAGGAAACAAAGAAAGAAAGAAATGGAAGAAAGGAAAGGGAAAGAAAATGAAAGCCTCTGTGCAT
>NW_015172576.1:297249-299457 GCF_001447785.1 Gekko japonicus
AGGGGGAGGAGAGGATCAGGGAGGGGGCCCGAAAACCCCGCAGGGGGCCCCGGCCCCGAGGGCCCCACGCGGGCTACGGGCCTGGGTGGAAGCATCACTCAAGAGTGTAGGAGAGGATGAACACAGACAAAAACGGGGGGGGGGGGTGTAACGGGGGGGGGGGAGTAAGAAATGCACAATAAACTGAATGCTGACCTCAGTGACAGTTTGATTTTGCCTTTATGCCAAATCCAAACTAACACGGGCAAGAAATATCACTAGTTTTCATTAAAAAGACAAAAGAATATAGAAGATATTCTGCTTAAAGAGCAGGATGCCTACAATGAAGGCCAGGAATTGAATTTATATATATATATATAAACTTTTTTGCTTATAATTCCCATAATACAAGTTTGTACAACCATCATAACAAAGGAAGGAATAAGATTTAAACTAATTTATCTGAGATGCCTACAGTATGCCCAAATTGAATTGATTTATAATATATCTATTATCCTCTCTTAACAATCCTCTTGGGAACGCTCCCAAAAGCTTAGTTCTATGTTCCAAAAAGAAAGTCAATATACAGTTCATACATCTTTTGTTTTCCTTACCCCCTTAACCCCAAGCTGATTTTGTTTCAATATTTGTTTAGCTCTCAACACAGCCCAATCTGTGGATACTTAAATACAGAGAATGGAGCCATGAACAGACAACACAGATCTTTCTATGAACCTGAAAAAGCTTCAAGTTTCCAGGGAAAAAAAATTGAAATTAAAAAAACAACAACAAAAACCTTCCAAAAATGACAAAAGCAGCGACTGTAGTCCCCAGTGCCCCCAGCTGCCATTGCTAGGCAACTGCAACAGTATTTTTAGACTAAATTTCAGGGCTTGCTTTCTATTTGTAAAAAGCAGGGAGAAGGGGGAAGAGCCCTTTCTAAGCCTGTTTTGGCTTCTGAGGGAGGACGTATTGGGACCAGGCTTGGCAACAACCAGTGGCAACTTGCTCCCATACAGTTGGTATCGCTTACCGAACCCAGGTGCTTGCCATTGTTCAACGGTAGCCACCCCATAAAAACTATTATGGTGTAGTGGTTAGAGTTTCAGACCAGGATCTGAATCTCAAGTCAGCTGCAATAATATAGGGTTATATTATCACTCAGAGCTTATCTTCATGGTCTGGTTCAAGAAGCACTATGCAAAATTATTGTTTCATCACTTCTTGTCTGAAGCTAAAAACCAAGGCTTCGTAAGATGTGTGCACATGTCATTCATATGCACAGGTGTGCAGTTATCAGGGAGCCTGTGGGTGGTGGTGGATTGGTGGTGATTCCAAGTACAAAGAAAAGGATGTGCACATTTGCTGTTGCTCTAAGTTGTGGATCAGGGATCTAATCAGCAGTTAGCAACTGAAAATAAACTCATTTTGCAAAGTTGTGTATCATTTAGTGACACATTCTTTCCTGGATTTATATTCCATGTTTATGTTAATGGCAGCAGCTGCACACTTCTAGTTTCTAGTGGTTAGAAATTTTGTTATAAAAAGTTCATTTATCCAATTATTTATTTAAAATATTTCTATCTCACCTTAACTCCATGAATTCAACTTATTAATGTTCATTTTTAAAAAGGAGGTTAATTTCTCCCTTTTACAAACCAAATACTCAAAATATGTGGGGAAAACCTCCACTGTACTTCACAAAACAAAAAAAACCTTCAGGTTAAGAGGTGAATGCAGGGCAGCAAACATAAGAACATGAGAACCCTGCTGGATCAGAACAGTGGTCCATTTAGTCCAACATCATGTTTCACACAGTGTCCAACCAGTTGTACTGGAGGGCCCTCCCCTGATGTTGCCACCTAGCACTGAGTTTCAAAGGTTTACTGCCTCTGTATATGGAGATTCCCTTTACTTAACATGGCCAGTACCCACTGATGGACCTATCCTCAATGAATATATCTAACAGCCTTTCAAAACCATCTATGCTTGTGGTAGGGTTGCCAGCTGCAGGTTGGGAAATTCCTGGAGACTGAAAGTGAAGCCTGGGGAGGGTGGGCTTAAGGCAGTGGAGGTGTCATGAGTTAGCCAGGGCTCAGAGATAGCGAGGACTCCTCAGGTGAACTCCTCAGGAGAAGAGGAGCCCCATGTAGCCAGCCTTGAGTTAACAGAAGCTGACCAGCAGGAAAATGAGCTGCAGGCTTGTCAGGATTCACAGCCAATAGCTGG
>NW_015172576.1:299496-301289 GCF_001447785.1 Gekko japonicus
CCACAGATGGAGGCTGAGAACAGAGCTACAGACGAGATGGCAAAGTGCATGCCTCCTGGCCCAATGCCAGCTGCTTGCTGATAACAAATACGAGTAGTTGCAAAATTGCTTCTGAGCAACTGGTTGCAAACATGACCCATAGAGACCAAGAGAGGCTGTTAGACGTGGATGCAATGCATACAATAGATGCAAAGCCACTGACTCTGCCTTGCCTGACTTCTAGACCCCTGACCTTGGACTGAACAATTTTGCTTTGCCTGACTTCTGGACCCCTGACCTTGGACTGAATGACTCTGCTTTGCCTGACTTCTGGCACCTGATACTTGGAGCCTGCAAGTCAGTACAGTTTGTGCCCACCACACTTCGTAGCAGCATGGATGAAGCAGCTTAATCCCTGGCCTACTTGGCTGATCAGAACCATGCGCTCCAAGTTCAGGTACAGCAGCTGACCAATGCTTTGGCTGTGCTCCAGTAACAGCACATGGCTGCTGCTGCTGTGGTCCCCACTGCCACTCCTCCAGGAAAATGCCCAGTGAGCCCTCCAGAGAAGTTTGGGGGAAGTCACAAAGAATTCCCTGCCTTTTTGGCACAATGCAAGCAATACGTCAAGCTTTGAGCAAGGGATTTCCCTAATGACAAAACCAAGGTCGGCTTCACCCTGAGCCTCTTAAAGGGGAAAGCCGCCAAGTGGGCAACTCCGCTACTTCTTTCCAACTCTCCATTTCTGACAAATTTCTCAGGCTTTGTTACTCACATGAGTACCATGTTCACTGATACCCAGAAAGCTGAGCAAGCCAATCGCTATATTCAGTGCCTACATCAGGGAAGAGTGTGACTGATTACACCACGGGGTTCCAGCTGCTGGCTCAAGATCTGGGCTGGAACTAGGCTGCTCCAATTGACCAATACCTGGAAGGATTATTGGAAAAAGTGCTGGACGAAGTAGCTCGGGTGGAACGTCCCACAACCCTGGCCACACTGATCCAACTCTGTATGCTCATAGATGGGCATTTGGAGGACCAAAGACAGGCCCATAGTAGGACTCACCTTAGAGTTTTGGGTCCACAACCTGCTTTGGCCCCTCTGGCGATCTCTGCTCCCACAGCATCCATAGAAGGAGCAGGGGAGCCCATGCAGCTGAGGGCTGCCCATCCATGGCTGTCAAAAGAAGAAAAAGAAAGATGCCGCTCCCTGAACTTATGTTTGTATTGTGGGGGATTGGGTCACTATGCGAGTCGCTGTCCGGAGAAAAAGAAGCCCCAGGCACAAGATTTAAATTCTAGGTCCCAAGTCAGCATGGGCCTAGCCACTCGGGGGAGAGCTGCAGAGTCCAGAGGCCCCTCCAGTGCAGGACCTCAACCCCTCCTGCTCCCACTAAAGGTCCAGCTCCCTGATGGGCACTGAATGTTGGCTCACACTCTGACTCTGGTGCCTCCTGTTCATATATGGACGCCAGCTTTGTTAAACAGCACCAGATCCCATTGCGCTGCAAAGAAACCCCCATGTAAGTGGAAGCCATTGATGGACGATCAGGTTCTGTCACACAAGAAACCCTGTCATCGGTGATGGTTGTACAGCTAATCAAGCATTCATTGGAGCAGACCGGAAACTGGAATGCGTAGACTGTTATGGACTGACAGAACATACTAGGCAAAAACAACTTACAAGCAAATAAGCAAGTATATAATGATCAAATAAGCATAACAGCAAGTGTAATGTAAATCAAATAAGCATAGTAACAAGTATGATATAATGAAATGTAAATCAAATAAGCATAACAACAAGTATGATAT
>NW_015172576.1:301554-369902 GCF_001447785.1 Gekko japonicus
AGCTAATCAAGCATTCATTGGAGCAGACCAGAAACCGGAATGCGTAGACTGTTACGGACTGACAGAACATACAACAATAGTTGTGAGCAGTTTTCCTTCCCACAGGGACACAGTTAAGTACGTCCAGTGCAAAAAGGCTGGATACATGCTGGGTCCTGTTGGAAATGTCACAGATGAAACAGGTGGGGGAATGAGTCCAACCCTTGCCTCCATAAAAGCGGCAACGAGAGCTTTATCTTAATGGATCATTGGTGGAGACAACTAAACCTGGAGGATGCACCTTTCCGCCTTTCCCAATGAAGCGGTCTCATTTTGTTTGGATCCTGATTGTCTCCTTGCAAAATGCTAAGCAAAACAAAAACAAAAAAACGTTCTTCTCGCCTCCACCCCCCAGCGCTCTGTTGATTCATTTTACTCAGATTCGTTTTATCAGTCTATTTATATGCATTCCCATTTCTGGCCTGCTCCAATGAATGCTTGATTAGCTCTTAAGGAAAACTCTGAAAGGTACTGTCAGAGCAATGTGGCACTGACAGGTGGTTCTCTGTGGTGCTTCCCCATGCTTTTGGTAGCTATAAGCGAATGAAGTAACTGGGTGGTTTGGATCACACAGGTGTTTCCAACTGGGTAGGAGGGTAGGTAGCAACTGCCTAGGAAAGACCCATTCAATTGGCCCTGCCTACATGTTTGCGTCATTCACACAAAGCCACACCCTGTAGTAGTAGCTGTATGTGAAAGGAGCCAATGACTGCTATACATTAAAGGATCTGAAGAAACAGGTGTTTCCAAATGGGTAGGAGGGTAGCTAGCAACTGCCTAGGAAAGACCCATGCAATTGGCCCTGCCTACATGTTTGCGTCATTCACACAAAGCCACACCCTGTAGTAGTAGCTGTATGTGAAAGGAGCCAATGACTGCTATACATTAAAGGATCTGGAGAAACTCTAAAAGAGCTGTAAGTTGTACAATGTGGCCAGATCTGAAGCCAAGCAGAGACAGATAATGTAGCAAGAGCTGGCATAAGTGCTATGCTTAAGGCGCATTCACATCTGATGAAAAATCCCTTTTTAAATTTTGTGTGAATCTATCTGTGCATAGAACTGCTTCCAGAATGATTTCTTGGAATCTCTCCCCAAGATCTGTAATTCAAAACTGCAGTAATAGTCATAATAGTCAAAGTGTTTCACAATGCACTCACGATTGAACTTCCAATATACCCAGGAGAGCAGTCATATTCACTCTTGGGGCAGGGCTCTTTTGGTATTACAAGGCACAGTAAGACAGGGGCTTTTTTATGAGTTGATATCTGTCAAACCAGGGCTTCGTAGTCCATGTTCTCTTTTCTGAATAAAGTTAGCGTTCTTGACAAAGCTGATAGTCAGTGTGCTGTTAGAATACAGATTTCCAGACTAAGCCAAGGTAATATCTTTAAAAGCAGTTTTGGAGTTGTCTTTTCTGATGACTTCCTATCCTAGAACTTTCCCAGATTTAAATTCAGTGAAATTGAATTACCCCAGTGGGGAAAAGTGGTTAGAGTATCAGAATAGGATCTGGGAGACCCAGGTTTGAATTCCTACCTTGCCAAGGAAGCTGGCTGGATGACCTGGAACCAGTGTTTGCCTAACCTACCTCACAGTGTTGTTGTGAGGATAAAATGGAGGAAGGGAGAAGGATGTAAGCTGCTTTTGGTCACCATCAGGGAGAAAAGCAGGATATAAATAGCCAAATAAATAAATAAATAAACTCTTCACCCACATACATGGATATGAGGTCTGGTGAAAATCTGTTAAAAACAATAGTGGCTCAACATTTGGGGGAGTGTATGCCTGGTTCAATGGTTAAGATGGTGAACTGCAGATTGGAAGGTCGGTAGTTCAGCAGTTTGAGACCTGAGTGCCACATGACAGAGTGAGCTCCCATATCTGGTCCCAGCTCCTGCCAACCTTGCAGTTCGAAAGCAAGAAATTGCAAGTAGATAAATAGGGACCGCTTCGGTGGGAAGATAACAGCGTTCCGTGCCCCTTGGCATCTAGTCATGTTGGCCACATGACCATGGAAACGTCCTCGGACAGTGCTGGCTCTTTGGCTTGGAAATGGAGATGAGCACCGCACCCTAGAGTCGGATTTGACTGGCTTTTGAGCAAGGGAAGCCTTTACCTTTTATATACTTCTGTCAGAATTACACATTCTGAAGCCTGGGTTTTCTCAGTGCCTGCAAATCAACTATAAAGCAAAGGTTTCTTAAATTACTTTACATCCAATCACTATACTTTCTCTAATCCATGACTTCCCAAGTAGCTTGGTCGTGTTGCACCTTTTTAACACATCACTGAGTTGAACTTTTATAATAATGAGAATGCATAATGGAATGTTCTTTATATTAGTATTGTAGGGCTTCTTTTCTTTTAAGAATAAAGCTCTTTATATCCTGTTGTTCATAATGTCATAAGAATATCTCCAGTTTCTGTATGCAGACTGTATTGTTGTTCAGACTGGTTCTCTTATATACTCTGAAATGTTTTATACTTTATGTCTTGCAAAAAGTTAATAAAAAGTTAATCATAAAAATAAAGCAAAGGTTTAGTCTTTTTAGCTTTTATGGGAGATTGCCAGGGCAAAATAGATGTCCCTTGGCAAGTATTCCATATGATCCCCCGGCTGCCAATAAGTTCTGGGATGGGAGTGTGTCTCAGAGTAAGTCATGCTCAGTTCCCCATGCTTCCATCCTGACATCTTTATCAATGTTTGACATCAAGCTAGTTTCACATAAGCAAGCAATCTTTTCCAGGCTAAGGATTTTCAGTAGAAACCCTTGACCTATGTTATGTGTTGCAAAACAGCAAGATACGAAAGAATACAGACACACACACGCAAAAACCTTTATTGGCATTGAAAGCACAAAACATCATAGAAATACAGCAAAATACTAAGATGCATCAGTCACTTACCCTTGGCTATTCAAGCCTCGTCTTCTGACCGCATAATATAAAAATGTTGCAACATCCTCCATTATTTCGCAATTAGAATTAAACAGAAGAAAGTGAACAATTGAGTCATCAGAATGCCAGCTCTTACCCTCTAGAAGTGGAGTAATAAAACGAGATCGAATATCCCTATAAAGGGGGCAATGAAGTATGGTGTGTTTAGTGGATTCTATATCTTTTAGATAACAAGGACAAGGTCTGTCTACATATGGTATCTGGCAGTACCTCCCTAAAAGCATCTCCAATGGCACAACATTAAAGTGTGGAAGCATGTATGCTCTGCGATGGTGTGGGGCTGTTACACTTAACAGATATTTCACAGTAGAGCCCATGTCAAAAGTCCCCAGCCTACTTGGGGAGCATCTGCTGGCTGCGCGTTCCCTAAGTTCTTGCCTTTCGATGTCGAGAAATCTGAAAGGGGGGCTAAATAATCCATGGATGTTCCTATTGTAGAGAGTTTCTCCTCTACATATCTAAGCCATGGAGAGAGATGGGACTCAGTTAACATGTGAGTAATAATACTTTTAGCTTTAGCATGGAAATGAAGTTTAAGCCAAAAGAATATGAAATGTGGACAATAGCTAGACAAAACATTTCTTCCCATACAAATTTGCTCATAGCCACTGATGGGCATGAGCTTAGCTGTTACCCATTCTAAATCAGTGGTTGTTGAGTTAATTAGCTGTGACTTAGTTATTTAAATACACAGTTTGTGATATGTGTAAGGTAACACTATTTCAGCCTCACAGCTACTATGTGAGGTATGCAAACTGCCAGAGCCCAGCAAGAGAGCCAAATTGAAGCAAGATAGACTGCAAAGTCAGAGTTAACTTCTAGAGCTTTTGAGGCTCCACCATTGAAACAGCAGCCCGAAGAAGTCAGAAGAAACGGATGGCAACCTAGGCAACCTGTAGCTGCTTTATTTGTGTCTGTGTTCAGAGACAAAATAGGAGTGATCAATGACTTCTGTGGAAAAGGACTGTAAAAGGAAAATATTAATTCATTTTAAGGACACAATTTGTTGTGTAATACTTCATGTGTACAGTGATTATTTTTGGTGGTTTGCATACTTGCATATGCTGTACATCCATTGGTGGTTGACTATGTGAGATATGTCAAGATGATTCCTATTTTACAAACATAAAACTGAGTCTGAGAGCCAATTCCCATGTTGCAAAGTTCTTGTGTCCCCCACATGTGCACTCTGGACCCTACCAATCAGATGTATTCTGGGAGTTCTGTGCTCAGAACTTAAATTCCAAGTAGAGGTAGGTCCAGGGCTATTTTTGGGCAGGAACGCACAGGAACGGAGTTCCGGCTGGCTCCTGAGTTGGCCACGCCCAGCAGGAACTCATTAGCATAATAGGCCACACCCAACAGCAGAAACTCATTAGGATTGGCTACATTAGGGGTGTGTGGCCTAACATGCAAAGGAGTTCCTGCTACAAAAAAAGCCCTGGGTTTTGACAGCAAACAAGGTAAACAGAATAAGAAGCAAAAGGTGGGTGTGGCTGGATGACCACACTTTTGGTAACATGGGGGTGCGGCCTAATGGGCTAATGAGCTGTGCTGTCAGGGGTGTGGCCTAATATGTTAATGAGTTTCTGCTGTTTGGTGTGGCCTATTATGCTAATGAGTTCCTGCTGGGCTTTTTCTACAAAAAGCTTTGGCGTAGGTCCAATTCAGATCAGGACCACAGAGTGTGGGAGAGGGGGCTTAAGCCTTCCCCTCCACACCATTTTCCTTACCTGAAATAGTCAGGGAGCTGATATTTACCCCATTGCAGAAACTTACAGATAACAAATCAGTACATGTGCATCCCTCAGTGAGACAAATTACAGCTCCCCAGGACCACTCCAGGTCAGGAAAATGGTGAAGTGGGAAGACTTAAGCTCCCGCCTCCTGCATCCTATGGTCCTCATACTTGCAGGGCTCATGCATGCCTGGGGATTGAGTTCTAAGCAAGGAGCTCCCAGAATACATCTGATCCATAGGTTCTGGAGTGGTCGTGTGTGGGGCATGAGAATGTCATAATGTGTGAATTGGACTTCTAAGTGAAGTGACATGACTAATACTAATACACTGAGCATAATCTGTCTCTCACAGTTGTGAGAACCAGGGGTCATTTGGGGGGGGACGCGGGGGGACGCCATCCCCCCGGGTGAGGTGCGGGAGGGCGGGGCCTGGAGCTCCCTGCTGGTGCCCGCTGGAGGTCGCCGCCGGCTGTGGGGAGGACACACGTCCGGTGATGTCAGGGGGTGTGGCATATGCTAATGAGTTATGCTAATGAGTCCCCCTAGCTCTTTTTCTACGAAATGACCCCTGGTGAGAACAAAATGGTTCAGGGAGAGCTGACTGCTGCTTAGAGCTCAAAAATGGCCACAGAAAATGTGGCTCAAGACTTCATGTAAGACTTACAGCATCTGCGAAGAAAGTATTGCTATTGAACCTGCTGAATTTTTGTTCCTTCACTGCATCAAACAGAAAATAGGTTAGTGTGGAAATGGTGAGTTAAATTTAGCTGCATGGTTTTGATTTGCTTTTTTGAGTAGCTTTACAGGAAACAGGGACTGCGTGCACCTGCTGACTGGGGTAATACAGTTCAGTTCATGCGTAATACCTGATCATATGTTTGGATCCTGTGACTCCCTTCCACCAAGTCTTCCTTCAACAAGAAAGACTTTCCTCAGTTACAGGAAGCATTTCTCCGTCAGGAAAAGTTAGACAAAATCTTTCTCCCTTGAAGGAAGACTTAGCCGGAGTGAGTCACAGGATCCAACTTCACAGAAGAAAGTTGTCATAGGACATACAAGCCATAATTTTGTGAATAGGAGCATCCTGTAGATTTGAACTTTGCTTCTCCATCCATTTGAGTCTCCATCCTGTGACTAATTTTTCTTGAGTTCCCTTGTTTCCTTTCTGGTTTTTGCTAACCAGGTTGTCCAAACTGGCAAACTACATCTAGCACTAATCTCTAAACTATGGTTTTGAAACTTATTTCAGTCTACGTTTTGAAAGCAAGAGTATGGGGGTGGGGTGGGGGGACTGTGCTGGAATGTATTTGGTTATCTGGTTACTCCGCAACTTTAGACCTTTTTAACCTCAGTAGGTTCCTTTGTTTCTGTCTGCCCTATATTTCACAAGAATGGTTTTTTAAATGCTACATCAGTGACCTCTCTTACCATGCAGATTGGCTAGCAGGTGTAAAAATTCCGATGGAAAATGTTGGTTTTGTCATATAGGTAATTTATTTATTTATATATTTATACCTTCGGCTTATATACTGCCCTGACCCCGAAGGGTCTCTGGGCAGTTTACATAGTGGTTCTAACCAACCAATTAACCTGACTAGGGCCACATTGTCTACAGGGTGGTGACTGCCTACCAGCACCCCGGGCTAGTTGTCATCCAGCTTTCTTCCGCGGCTTCAGATATTGGCGTCCTGGTGCCCTTTCTGGAGCCGATCTTCCCCGAGCAGCTTCTTCCGGCAGGTCTTGTCTTGGCGCATGGCTCTGTGTTGGCTAAGGTAAGGCCAGCTCAACATACTTGGTGGATTTGTGTTTGCCCCCTACATTTTTGGAGAATTATATTGTCAGAATTTAGGGATGTGCACTCGAATATAGGCCTGTGGACTTCGGTGATGTTTAAACTGATTTCTCGAGGAAACACAGAGAACCGGGGGATTTTTAAAATCCTCACCATCTGTCTTTCATACTTTTATCCTAATTTTCCTCTCAGGAACTCAGTCCAGTGTACATGGTTCTCTGTTCCTCACTGTATCCTCCCAACAACTCTGTGAGGTAGGTTAGGCTGGAGCCTGACTCAAGGTAACTTAGGGAATTTTCTGTCAGCATGGGGATTTGAACCTGGGTCTCCAAAGGTCTGCTCCAATACCCTAACTAGAATGCTGCACTCGTCTCACTACTTGCAGTTGTTAATTAGCAATGTAGGGCTTCAATACTGGCTTCAGTGCCTTTTCTAGAAGTTGCTTAATGAAAGTAATTTGAGGAACTAATACCCAAATAAATAATCACAGCAATTTGCATTCATATAGCATGTGTCCAGGGTCCAAAGCTGGAAATGAAGATTATCTTAGAACAGGGATGATTAACCTGAATGTGCATTGAGGACACCTTTCTTCTCCAGACAGCTGGATGAAAAGATTAGTCATGGCACCAGTGTGTGCTCTCAGGGTATGTGAAACAGCCACAATGCTGAAACGAAGCAGGTCTGGTCAGTACTTGAACGGAAGGGACCGCCTTGAAATCCGTGATGGAAGAAAGGTGCTGTATAAATAGGTTCTGGCACAGCGTTGGCCTCCTCAAAGATCTTAAGCTAGGGCATTAGGATATTAAAGCTTATTTTCCCTATAAGAAATACTGTGGGCAAATGTGTATGTGTTTGAATCGTGCCTTGATTAAAATTTGTTACAAAGACCACAAGGGGGCAGGGGTCTGCAGACTGTGGCTCAGTTTGGTTCTTTTAAAAAGAAAACTAGTTTCTCTGTCCTGAATAACATGCATGTGCTTCCCAAAGCTGAATATCAGTGTGCTGCTAGAATACAGATTTAGGCCAGGCTTACATAGCCTCCCCCTCCCCCAAGCTAACATGAAAGGAATCTTGGAGTGGTCTTCCTATCCTAGAAACCTTCCCAGATCCAGATTCAGTGAGACTGAATTACCGAGTGTGATGTAGTGGTTAGAGTGTCAGGCTAGGATCCGGAAGACACAGGTTCAAATCCCCTATCTGCCATGGAAGCCTGTTGGCTGACCTTGGGCCAGTCACACACTCTCAGCCTACACTACTTCATGGGGTTGTTGTGAAGATACAATGGAGGAGAGAATGATGTAAGTAATTTTTGGTCCCCACTAGGGAAAAAGGCTGGAGCTTGACTCAAGGTCACTTAGGGAATTTTCTGTCACCATGGGGATTTGAACCTGGGTCTCCAAAGGTCTACTCCAATACTCTAACTAGAATGCTGCACTCATCTCACTACTTGCAGTTGTTAAGTAGCAATGTAGGGCTTCAATAGTGGCTTCAGTGCCTTTTCTAGAAGTTGCTTAATGAAAGTAATTTGAGGAACTAATACCCAAATAAATAATCACAGCAATTTGCATTCATATAGCATGTGTCCAGGGTCCAAAGCTGTTCATATGATCATTTCCCCAAATCTGGAAATGAAGATTATCTTAGAACAGGGATGATTAACCTGAATGTGCATTGAGGACACCTTTCTTCTCCAGACAGCTGGATGAAAAGATTAGTCATGGCACCAGTGTGTGCTCTCAGGGTATGTGAAACAGCCACAATGCTGAAACGAAGCAGGTCTGGTCAGTACTTGAACGGAAGGGACCGCCTTGAAATCCGTGATGGAAGAAAGGTGCTGTATAAATAGGTTCTGGCACAGCATTGGCCTCCTCAAAGATCTTAAGCTAGGGCATTAGGATATTAAAGCTTATTTTCCCTATAAGAAATACTGTGGGCAAATGTGTATGTGTTTGAATCGTGCCTTGATTAAAATTTGTTACAAAGACCACAAGGGGGCAGGGGTCTGCAGACTGTGGCTCAGTTTGGTTCTTTTAAAAAGAAAACTAGTTTCTCTGTCCTGAATAACATGCATGTGCTTCCCAAAGCTGAATATCAGTGTGCTGCTAGAATACAGATTTAGGCCAGGCTTACATAGCCTCCCCCTCCCCCAAGCTAACATGAAAGGAATCTTGGAGTGGTCTTCCTATCCTAGAAACCTTCCCAGATCCAGATTCAGTGAGACTGAATAACCAAGTGTGATGTAGTGGTTAGAGTGTCAGGCTAGGATCTGGAAGACACAGGTTCAAATCCCCTATCTGCCACGGAAGCCTGTTGGCTGACCTTGGGCCAGTCACACACTCTCAGCCTACTCTCCTTCATGGGGTTGTCGTGAAGATACAATGGAGGAGAGGAGAATGATGTAAGCAGAGGTCATTTTGGGGGGGATCGCGGGGGATCGCAGTTCCCCCAGGTGAGGTACGGGGGGTGGGGCACATGACGAAGCCCCGCCCCCTGCTTCCGGCTGCCCCACTTCCGGCCCTCATTCAGCCAGGAGGAGGCAGGAGAAGAGGGAGGGTAAGTTGCTTCCTCCCTGCCTCTCCCCACCCCTGCCTGCCTGGGGCCAGGGAGGGCCTTCGCGGGGCTTCCTTGCACTCTAGGGAAAACATGGGGTATAAATTAAATACCTGGATGTCCAAGGCTAGCCTGATTTCTTGGAAGCTCAGCAGGGTTGGCCCCAGTTGGTACTTGGATGGGAGACCTCCAAGGAAAGCTAGGGTCACTACAAAGAAGCAGGCAACAGCAAACCACTCGTGTCTTGAAAACCCTATGGGATTGCCATAAGTCGGCTGCGACTTGACGACACTTTACACACACACACAAAAATAAATAAATAAATAAAATGATCATACAGTGTGCTCCTGAGTATTTTTATTACACATTTTGAGATCATCTGTGTGCCACTTCCTAATAAAGGATTCACAACAACTAGTGTTTGGGTTGCAGAAACATTATGCATTATTACTGACATGCTATTTTTAATGTTATTTTTCAGTTATGGAGATTAGATTTCTTGTACCGCCACTTTGCTGATCTTGTGCTCTGAATTTTAATGCAGTTTGGCTCTTTAATCATAAAGGCTGCTGACCCTTGCCTTATAAGAAATACTGTGGGCAAGTGTTTGTGTAAGTTTACACTGATTAAAATGTTGTCATAAGGGTTTGAATACCACGGTTTGGGGGCTGTTAGCTATCCCTGGCCCATTATGCACAGGTGTCTTGTCTCACTTTCACCATGCATGTCTGTCGGGTTTTCTTTTTCATTCTGCAATTGATTTGCCTCTCTTCAGCACTCAGTTCACTTTCTGGTCGCTGTTTCCCTTGGATTTCTGAGAGTGCTTTTATGCCGGTTTTTTCCTTGGTTCGCTTCCAAGTCAAAGGTAATTCAAAAATATCCCTTGGATTTCCCCCTGCCCTTTTTTGTCAAAATATCCCTTGGATTTCCCCCTGCCCTCTTCCTGCCCCTTGAAAGCCACTCCACCGCCCACACTGAGGCCATTCCTCCCACTCCGCACCTTCCGCCATCCTCCTTCCTTCATCGGTGTACAAGCTCCATTTCCCCCTTGTTTTTAATTTTTTTACAAGCAGCATGAGATGATCACTAGTCTCAGATCACTGAATACAAACAATTAAAACAAGGGGAGGAGGTTTAGAAGGAGCTCTGCGATGTTTAGTTCCCTGCTGATATTGACTTGAAAGGGGGATCGGAGAGGAGATAAATGGCAATGTCCCCAGTGCAAAAAAAAAGAGGATTTGGCAGTGAGAGGAGAAACCTGATCTTGGTGCTAATAAACAGGCAGGGAGGGAGGGGAGCTGTGCCAATCAAACCTGCCCAGACACCGCAGCCCCCTCCCATGAACGGGGTCAACTCTGCACTCTTTCATACTGCATCGCTAAATTGGAAAATATTGCTAGGCTTCCTTGAGGGGACAGAGGAGAGCTGAGCCCATGGAGTTGTTAACGTTCCCCAGCTTTCCAAATAAGCAAACTACAGAAGCATGCAGGGCTTTGAGGGATTTGCACAAAGCTTCAGATGGAAAGATTCTTCTCCCCAATGCCAGTCATAAAGACACGGCCTTAAGCCCTCTCGCTTTGCTCCCAAGGAAGCCGACAGAGCTGCTGGGAGTGTTAAGGCAACCACTAGAAACATCTCAATACCATTGGAGCCTCCCTCCAATCCCTCCCCACTTCTCTCTCTCTCTCTCTCTCTCTCTCCCTCCCCCTCCCTTCCACCCTTCCAATCTCAGTCAGTTTTAGCAAAGAATAAAGGAAGAAGAGGAGGGGGGAGGAGATCTCAGCCGAAGGAAGGAATGAATTTTTTTTTTTCAGTTTAGTGGCACAAGACTAAAAAAGTGCTCCCGAGCTTCTGCAGCCCTCTGCAAAGCGTGGTGGAGTTGCAGCCGACATTGCACAGGCATGTGCATACACACACATTGTGAACGATCACAGCTTGCAATGCCAGTGTCAGTAGGTTCTACTGTGCATTCTGTACACTCAATGTGTTCCCCCCGTAGCTTGCAATGCCAGTGTCAGTAGGTTCTGCTGTGCATTCTGTACACTCAGTGTGTTCCCCCCATATTATGAGATCGTGTGACTTTTTCCATTTTTCACAGAGTCCCCTAGTGCTGGGCAATATGGAAAACAGGGCTTCGCAGCTGCTTGTCAGTTTCAGAAAAAGTCTGGAAAATTTCAATAGTGGGTTTTCCCCCTTTGCCTGCATTCCTTTCTGTTTCTTTTCATTCAATGAACTAACGTTAAAATGCATGCACAAAACCTGAACCATGAGGATTTAAGTGGAAAGTGCTTGCTGGATGCTACTGCGCAACTGTGAGAAGGCAACTGCATAAATAAAAAAGACTTTGGATGCCCCCCCCTCCCCCACGTCACAAGTGATGTTCCACCCCCATTTAGAAAAGTGCAGGCTTTTTATTTTATATTTTTGGAATGACTTTTATTGTTTTTCAACACATAACACGAACATCCATTGGTTTCGCTTAAACTTTTCTTTTTATACAGCACATCTCTTTTTGCACCTATTTTATTACTTTATGTATGCACTACAGTTTATATTTCTATTTGTGTTTTAAGGGTTGTTATAATATAGTTCACTTGAGATAGTTCGCAATCCATTTATAGAGTCTTGACCACGTTTTTTAGAAAGTATCTTCTCTTTTGTCATGTAGTAACAAAGTTAATTTGTCCATCTCAGCTGTTTCTAATAATTTCTAAATTATTTCTTCTTTTGATAGTGTTTCTTCTTTTCTCCAATATTTGGCATACAAAATTCTAGCAATGGTTACAATATGTATAATCATATAAGTATCCTTTTTTGTATTTTTCTGGTATTATATCCAATAAAAACAGTTCTAGTATTTGTTTGCAACATCTCATGAATCCAAACCCAATACTTCTTACTTTTATCACATATCCACCACATATGAAAAAAGGATCCAACATTTTGTTTACATTTCCAACATTCATTTGACATATTAGGATAAAATTTTGCTAATCTATTTGGCGTCATATACCATCTATAAAACATTTTATATACATTTTCTTTATATGAAATAGCTCTGGTATACTTTATATTTGTTTTCTACACCTTGGACCATTGATCTAATTCAACGTTATGTCCTACATTTTGTGCCCATCTGACCATTGAACATTTCACCACTTCGTCTTGCATTTTCATTTCTAATAGCATTACATACAATTTTTAATACGTTTTTCATCAGTATAGAACAATATTTTATACAGTTCTATAGGCTTTTCATAAAAAATTATTTGTTTATCTTTAACATATCTAGATTCAAGTTGTGCTCTTTCCCACCAAAAAAGTGCAGATTTTTAAATTGTAGCTGCAGAATAAATGCACCAGAGGAAAAAGAATGGTGTGTAAGGTGGGCGCAGAATCCAAAATCAAGATTAAAGGCTTGACTGCTCTGTGCATGTGTAATGGGGCCCTGTCTTAGAGCATGTAATGATCAGGGCTATTTTTGGGCAGGAACGCACAGGAACGGAGTTCCGGCTGGCTTCAGAGTTGGCCACGCCCACTACAGCCAAAACCTCTGCTTGTGTGGCTACAGAGGGAAGGCCTGGAGAGTGACCTCCTCCCCAGTGACTCTGAGGAGGGTGGGCCGGGGAGGCCTGGAAGGGTCGGGGAGGCATTTAAATGCGTCCCCGTGCCTTCCCCGGCCTGTCCAAGGGCCAGCTTGCCCGGGCTCCCCACAGCCGCAGGGCGCCCTGGCAAGCCAAGAGAAGGCAGTTTAAAGTGTCTTCCCTTCCCTTCAAGCCAAGGGAAGGCATGGGGTGTGGCCTAGTATGCTAATGAGCTGTACTATCAGGGTGTGGCCCAATAGGCTAATGAGTTTCTGCTGTTGGGTGTGGCCAATTGTGCTAATGAGTTCCTGCTGGGCTTGGTAATGATGATGAACCTTATAGGCAACCAGTGTCCTCTGTTTTGATATCTGTCCACTCTTGGAGGAGTTAATTAATTTTTAAAAATAAAATTTGAAATCAAAGTAATTCCACCTTGTCTGGAATTGCCACAACTTCAGGAAGATTGACTCTCAAAGGTCAGACATAGGGTCTACTGGCAATACACATATGGAAACTCGACTGTTGGTGTGCACATAATGAATGATAGGTCTGAGGCTAATGCTGACATCTGGCCACAGCAAAGTTTTCAGCAACTGGGGCAAGGACTTAGTGCTCCCAGATGACCTGTACTATCTAGGTCAGTGATAGCGAACCTTTTACAGACCGAGTGCCCAAACTGTGACCCAAAACCCACTTATTTATCGCAAAGTGCCAACACGGCAATTTAACCTGAATACTGAGGTTTTAAGAATTCGACACTTTAATGATGGTCTGGGCCTGGCTGGGGCGATGGCACACGTGCCCACAGAGAGGGCTCTGAGTGCCACCTCTGGCACCCATGCCATAGGTTCGCCACCACTGATCTAGGTGCTTTTGAATACCTGAATTCCTTCAGCAATCATGGGGTCATATAATTACCAGTAGCTTATCGCTGGAAGGGAGTTGTTCAGACTTCCACTATGCACATAGCATTCTACCATTCTTTGCATCCTATGCAAAATAAGATATTGCTTCAGAGGGAAACTGTTACAGCATAATACAACACATACTAGAGGTGTGGGTTAAGAAATGACTCTCTGCCATTGTTTTCAAAGGTAGGCCTAGTTCTCTCATATCTGGAGTGGGACTGTAGATACGCTTTTCTCTTTCTCTATCCCCATGCCCAGAATTTTCAAACCTTGTTTTATACTGTTTTAAGCAACCATCCACGAATGACAGCTAAATACGTTTGTAAAAAAGATCTTTGTTTCAAAACCCAGTTACTTACATCCCAGATGTGCTGGTTGTACTTACTCTATAGAGCGGGAACTGCAAGTCTGCACATGTTTAGAGGAAGTTTCATACTGAATGAATAGCCCCCCCCCCAGATCCCACCTTAATACTCCTATAAGAAGGTGGCGTCAGGGTCTGGGGATGAGCCATCACTATGCAAATGCATAACTATCATTCTTCTTAAGTACCCAAAGTACCCCCAAGCTCTACTAATCACGGGTGTCAGCTAGCCTCATTAAATTTGCTGCTGCTTATCAAAGAATGCACTGAACCATCCAAAACTTAAGACTTGTCCGTCAAATAGGGAGGACAACAAAATACTTGTCATCCTCACATTTTTGTGGTTACAACAGGCAGCTAGGGTTGTCAACCTCCAGGTGGGGGCCGGATAGTTCCTGGAATTGCAACTGATTAGGGGTAGGCATTAAAAAAACTGGTATTTTTTTAGATTTGGGTACATTGTAGCCAAATTTTTTTTTGCTTTTATTCAGGAATCTGAAATTAATTGGCTCCCTTATAGCCTATAAGCCTGGGAGTTGGGTGTGGCTGGGGTTTTTTAGCTAGTTTATTTCTTCAGCTGTTTTTTGAGCTAATTGCAGCAGAGCTGCGGGTGCCTGTCCACAGAAGAACCCCAAGTTTCAAGAAGACTGGGTCAGGGGATCCAGTTCTATGGGGGACAGCCTTTTTTTCTCCAGGGCAAGATCAAAGAGGCATGCATGCAGCAACCACTGGTCAATGCCTCCCATGCCAAGAACGAGCACAAGCCCAACAAAACCAAAGCAGAACCCAGGAATCCCAGAAGAACCATAAGCCAATGTGGCAATCCCAAAAGAGCTAATGTCAAACCAGAGAATCCCAACAAAACAAATTCAAGTGGGGGGGCACTTTTGTGGGCCCAACAGAACCAATGTCAAACCAGAGAATCCCAGCTTTTTGCTTTAGAACCCAGGGCAATCCACAGAAGCCCAGCAGAACAATCTTAAGCAAAGGGAGCCTCTTTTGCAAGCCCAGCAAAACCAAGGGCAGTCCACAAAATCCCAGCAGAACAAGGTAAAGTGGGGGGGGGGACAACTTCTAGCAGGCACAACAGGACCAAGGACAGTCCACTGACAAACATGCATGAACATCACTTCCCCAAAGAAGACCTCTGAAAGTCAGAGCAAGGGATTTTTTTTTGTGCACCCAGATCTTCCTTTCTCTGCAGTCTGCACACCATTGATAGAGAAGGTGGCAGGATCAACAAGACTAATGCCATTTTGAAAGTGCATGCCTCAACTTTAGCTTTAGTTGACTTTAGTTATTGTGTGAAAGGCTGCTGTGGGAAACAGGATATGGTGAAGTGGGTAAAAGGGTGTCTAGCAGGATGTCTGGGCGTATAGCCGAACAAGTGGAAAGGGCTGATATATGGAGGTGAAGGGGAACTACCTTTTCTAATCTTGTTTTTCCTAGGTCTGCAGAAAACAAATATTCTAAATAGAGATGAAAGACATATATAGCTAATGTATATTGATAATGAATGTGGTTATGTGTTTATGTAGGAGTAAAGTTAAATATATTTGCTCATTGTAAGTCATCTGCGCATTTCTAAAAAAAAACCTGTTTGTCACAAACATATGAAAGGTTCTTGCTAATGCCTTATTGAAGGAATCCTCAGGGCTTTCCTACCAAGTTCCCCTTTATTGCAATGAAGTTCTATCTACTTCTGGAATCTCCCTGTTGTGTCCTTCATCGGGTGTTGGCACACCAGGTAGCCAACCTGTTTGGGTAATACCATCACTGCCGCAGAGGAGCCTTAGGTGCTGCATCAGCCCTTCATCACTGGCTCGCCTTTTCCCACCTTCCACCCCTACAAAGAAGAACATCACATACAATAACTGTATGCATGCAGATTAGCTTAATTATATATGGTGCTCCTGTGGTTTCTGCTAGTTTAAGTGCAAATCTTTGAGACACAGGTCCCTAACTGCACCCCTATCGTCTCGTGTTCCAACAAAATGAACAACAGTTTTGGTGCAGCTATATTATTTTCAGCATGCAATGTGGTTAGGGTGGCTGATGACTGAGTGGACACCACCTCCAATGTCCCATTGTGCCACACAGCTACTAGGGTTCAGTTGAGGTGTTTCAGTACAGGTGGATTTGGAATGACATTAGGGATAGGGAGGGGGATACTGCCCATCAAATTGGGTAACTGCCCTGCTTTTTCTTTCTAAAGACATTCTAATTTTAGGAAGAGCATTTTGCCCCAACCTCCTAGCACAGAATGAGAGAGGGTGCAGGCACAAGCACATGCTCACTTTACTCACCCAGAACTGGGTAGCTGAACAGTAGCAAGGTGACCCTGAGGAAGACCAACAGATTCTTGTTCTATAGAATTCTTGACTTGTGCACTGTAGCATTGTGAGCTTTGGTTCCAGGAAAAATATGTCTGCCTGAAGAAGAATCTGTCAAAACACACGATTTTTGCCTGGGAGGCGTGTTGCTTGCTTTGAGGCTTGCTGAATCACTTTTTGTGGAAAACATAACAGCCTGCTGCATCTCTCATGCTAGCTTTGATGCTTGCTGAATCACTTTTTGTGGAGAACATAACAGCCTGCTGCATCTCTCATTATTTACAACTGTTCCCACCTGGAGGTTGACAGCCCTGTGTGGCATGCCACTTGGAGAAGCCCTAGTGGGAGTATCACAGAACTCCCACAGCGACCAGAAGTCACTCATAGATGCCTTTGAAAGTGACACCATTGGGGGACAGTGAAAGAAGAGCGGAGGACCTGAGTGGTGGGGGAGCAGCAGCAGGGGGACTGAAATGCCAGCAAGAGGGGGCTTCCGATTTTGGCAACTTGAGGCTCAAACGCATCCCATTGAGCTTTTGATGGAGACGCACTGAGTTGCAGTGGACAGGAAGGGTCCCGGCCGAATTCGGGCCCTCCCGGTGTCCTTGTAGGGGACTCCCAGCCTGAGGTGCAGAGGAGAGCCACTCCCAAGGCGATGGCCGAGGGATCGAGGCTCTCCTTACCCCGAGAAGTCCTGCCATCATGAAGCCATTATGGTGAAAAGAGCTGGCTGCCGGACAAGCAGACAAGCAATCTAACGCAATTTCCCTCCTACAATGATTTAAATGCAGAAAAACAGTGAGTTAAGCGATCTCCCATATAAGTGGCCAAGTTTTTAAGTCCACTGGATTTAACTTGAGAAACAAGTGGCAGGTGGGGGAAGAGTTGGGGATTCACCCCCCCAAAAAAACCTGAATGGTCTCTGAACGAGAAAGAAAAGGAAATAAATGAAACTAACCGTATGAGACTGTAACTGAGACTGAAAGGTGCAAAATAATCCAAAGCGTATTTAAATCGGAGAACTTTGATTTTAAATTTAAAAACTTTCTTTTTGTATAAACAATGTCTGGAAGAGGGAGAAGAATGGTGCCAGAAAAGAAACCTCTCACAGGAAATACCATACCAATGACTCCCACCCAGACACAGGAAGCAGCTGCTGACTTTCCCAATATGCTGGCTACAGCATTGCGCCCCCTGCTGGAGCAGATGTCTAATATCAACAGTAAGCTGGATGGTGTCCAACAGCAACTAACACAGATGGATAAAAGAGCAGACAAAACAGAGCCATCAAGAAAGTTGAAACAAAGACCAAAGTTATTGAACAAAAATTGGGGGAAGTGGAAAAAGAGAGTCTCAGATAAAGGCCAATTGCTGCAACTCCAAATTTAAAGATCAATGTATTTCTTATGCTTTCAAGGTGTTCCTGAGCAAAAAGGAGAAAAATTAAAAGTAATTCTAAGTGTAGTGTTGGCACCAATGACAGATCTTAAGCAAGAGGCACTGCAAAATGATATGGACTTGGCTTATCGAACCTATCCAGATTTTATAAAGAAAAATAAACTCCCTGGAGAAATATGCATGAAATTCTCTAAGAGATCTACCAGAGACAATGTTTTGAAAGCCACATCTGGAAAAGTTCTGAAGGTTAAAGATGAAGACGTTAAAATTTTAAAGGACATTCCATTTGAGATGCGAAAGCGAAGGCGGCAATACAAGGATTTAACCTTCTTCCTCCACAACAACTCAATCACTTATAGATGGATTTTTCCAGAGGGACTTGTATTCAACTATAAAGATAAGAAGAATAAAATTGACTCTGTCCAAAAAGCCAAAGATTTTTTGAAACAACAACAAAGCCCAAGTAAAGGTAACAAAAAACCTGTGGACAATATTGAAGAAAAGGGAACCAGCGATGGAGGAACAGAAGGCACCTTGAGTAGCTCTAGCAGTACCCCGGAAACCTCAGACTCGGAGAAGGGGGAAGCTGCACCTAAAATACCTAAAATGAACCTGAAGTACAAGAAGAAGAAACGTATAAGATAAACGGATATTCCAACAGAATATAAGAGATTCTAAAACACCAGAGACTAGTATTAAGATTAAGCTAGCGTTAACCTGAATTTTGATAAACTGATCTTTGTTATTATTGTAGGATTCCTATATATACATTGTACCATTTAGATCATGATCCTTGTCTTATCTTGTGTTTTAGATATAGTGTTTGCCCCCAGTTCCCTTCCCTTTAGGATGTAAGTTATAAAATGCAATAAAAAGTTATTTAAAAAATGAAATGCCAGCAAGAGGCAGGAGCATCTAATACTCTTCCATGGCATTAGAGCAGTGGTCTCTAACATGGTGCCATGGGTGCCATGGCACCCACCAACATTTTCCTGGTGCCAACCGGTATTTTTAGGCGGCATTTTTGCCCATGGCCATTGGAAGTTTGATCGGCTGTGCACATTTTTAACAATTATGCTTTAGCAGCAGCTGCCACCACAACACAAGGATCTTCACTGTGGGACTGAAAGTAAGCTGTGGCAGCCATTTTGTGACTAGCTAGCCCCGCCTCCTCTGGCAGCCATTTTGTGGCTGCACCCACCACACTGTATCAGAATTCTTTTTTATACATTTTACCTTGTTAATGGGATACAGAATAACGAAAAAGGATAGGGAGAAAGGAATGAAAAATAAAATTATGGAAACACAATACAAAGGACAATTTTTGCGGATATTAAGGACAACCCTTTCAAAAGGTGTGTATATATAGGGAAAATATCAGAATTTCAAAGGTGCCTGCAGGCTCAAAAAGGTTAGGCACTCCTGCATTAGAGGATCCTGAGGCAGCTAATTGGAGGATTGCAGGTAATGCCCAGCAAAGAGGCAAACCCTCACCCAGGCCCAGACTGGACAGTGTAAAGGGTGAAAGTGTGAACTGAAAGCATCCCCTTCTCAGGGCATTCACACACTTGCTGCGTTTTGTTCTTGTTCAGTCGCACAGTCGAATCTGACTCTTTGCGACCCCATGGACCAGATCACGCCAGGCCCTCCTGTCTTCCGCCGTCCTCTGAAGTTGACTCAATTTCATATTCATTGCATCTATGACACTGTCTAACCATCTCATCCTTTGCCGTCCCCGTCTTCTTTGACCTTCAATCTTTCCCAGCATCAGGGTCTTCTCCAGTGAGTGCTCCCTTCTCATTTGGTGGCCAAAGTATTTGAGCTTCAGTTTCATTATCTGGCCTTCCAGGGAACAGTCAGGGTTGATTTCTTTTAGGATTGACTGATTTGATCTTCTTGCAGTCCAAGGGACTCTCAAGAGTCTTCTCCAGCACCATAGTTCAAAAGAATCTATTCTTCAGCGCTCGGCCTTCCTTATAGTCCAACTCTCGCAGCCATACATGACTACTGGGAATACCATTGCTTTGACCATGTGGACTTTTGTTGGCAGGGTGATGTCTCTACTTTTTATCATGCTGTTTAGGTTCGCCATCGCTTTCCTCCCAAGGAGCAGGCGTCTTTTAATTTTATGGCTGCTGTCACAGTCTGCGGTGATCTGGGGTCCCAGGAACGTGAAGTCTGTCACTACTTCCACGACTTCCCCTTCTATTTGCCAAGGAGTGATGGGGCCGGATGCCATGATCTTAGTTTTTTTGATGTTGAGCTTCAAGCCCACTTTTGCGCTCTCCTCTTTGACCCTGAGCAAGAGGCTCTTTAGGTCCTCTTCACTTTCTGCCATTAGAGTGGTATCGTCTGCATATCTGAGGTTGTTGATCTTTTCCCCAGCAATCTTAATTCCCACTTTTGATTCATCCAGGCCAGCCTATGATGAGGTAAATAATCAGGATGGGACGTGGGCACTAAAGGGCCAGGGCTGTGCTCTCCAAGGCCCTTAGGGGGCATGAGCAGTGGCAAGTAGGTAACAAGCAAGTGGTGAGAGCAGGCACCTGGCTCCTGCTAGCCACTCTCTGGCTGACTGTTCAGCTCCCAGATGGACCTTGGCCTGGCAGAATGCTCATTAAAAGATCTTGCCTTCACTTCATATGTACTTTCCCCTATTGCCTATAATACAGGGGAGGATCCTACAGCTCTCTTCTGCTAAGCAAGGAATTATGCACGGCAGAAATAGACTCCTTCTTCCAGTTTGATACTCCTTCCCACGGAGCAAGGGAATTTAGCAAAAGGAAGTTGTTGGATGATTGCATCGAGTTGTTACAGCTCCTATGTTTTTCAGGATCACACAAGGGTGTACCACTAAACACTAAATTTAAAGTATTTCTGAATTCAGGACTCTCTGACAAAAGCTGATCTTAATTGCCAGCTGTGGGATGGGAAACAAGGTCACTGACTCCTTATTGTATGGTCAGGTAACAATACAAAGCAGACAATAAGACAGACAAAGCAGGCACTGTACCCCTTAAGTGGCTGCTATACTTTTGCATGTTACCTATTAAGTAAGCACACTTGGAGAACATGACAACAATGTTATTAGCTACTAAGAGAGGCAAGACAGGTTTTGCAAAATAAAGAAGACACAGTAGGTTAAGCATAAATTTAAAATGACACAGTAGGTTAAGCATAACTCCTTGTGATGGTTCATGTCCTCTGCATATTGATTGAAATGAGCAAATTACCTCATGAAAGAATTCCCTGGCTAAACAGTTGTGCTTAAGAGGAACTGAGCTGAATTTGTGCTTCAACCCTAGCAGACAGCCAATCAGGTGTCTGCACTGGAACTGATCTGCTCCTGGTTCTGTGCTTTGGTGCCATTCCCAAAATTTGGGAGGGACTCCTGAAAAATGCCAGTGTGATTCAACACAGGAGAAGCCTGCACCCACATCATACCACAAATCATGCAAGCACCAGCCTCCTCACCAAGGATCATCACCAAGCTTTCAGGGACTGGGTTTTTTACAGCTTTTCCAAACACAGTTAGACACAAGACCTAAAGAAATGCATATATTAAGATATGTGTGACGGACTGCACTTTTAAGAAGCTTTGAAGTGCTGTACAAACAGCTGAAGGACTGTGAAGGGTTAATCTTCAAAGAAACAGAGAGCCTTGAGTGATAGGCTGCTCCGAGCAATCTGATTGGTTAGCATCAGCTGAGCAGATAATGTTTGGAGAGAGCTGTATGCTGAGGAGAGAGTCAGTCAGATTTCTGCCTTGACTGAATTGAGTACTGACAGTCTGATTTCAGCACTAGCTGAGGGGAGTTGAGTACGGACAGTTTTGGAATTCAGCCCTGAGGACTGAGAACAGTTTAACACAGACAGGAGAACTGGGGGAAAGTTGGCAAGGAAGTTTGGGAAAATAGGCGAAGACTCCCATTTGGGCCAAGGATAGATCTTCTAGTGAGAGAAGAAAATTCCCTACCCAGTCAAACAGAGTTAGCTCTGAAGAGGCAGAGATCCCTGGTCTGGTGTGGTTAGAAACTGCCTGTAGAAACCTGAAGAGTCATTTAAAAAGTCAAGATGAGTACTGGTGTTTCAAGGGAAGGGGTTTGGTTACTGGAAAGAAAATACCAGCCTTCTGAAAACCAAGAGTTAGAAAATACTCAGAGAAAGTGTACTGAAATGTTTGGGGAAAACATTGGAACAAAAGCCTCTCAACATAAAGATTTAAGTCACTGTGAAAAGCTTAAGAAACTCATTAGCCTGAAACATAACAACCAAAGTCTCTGCATGTACTGGTTTTACCTCAGAAATGTCCAACCCCCAATTTCACCTAACCTTTCCCCTCTATGTTAAATAAAATATTTTGTTATTTTTGAATTTCAAAGTGCCTCAAGTGTCATTTTAGCTGTTTAGCTGTTTAGCTGTTCCTTCCCTCAGGTTCCTGTGCTGAGCCAACAGCCAAAATAGCATACTGTGACAGGGTGGGACAGTCATAGTGCTTCAGCAAGGAAGAAAACCCATTACTAGGATGGCTCAGTCAGTACAGGGAAAGAAAAATGGAGGAGGAATCTTGCCTCTAAGGGAGGGAAGTGGTTGGGGCTGTCATAATATGCAAGCTTTATTTTCTGTCAAGTTCATGGTGGTGGGGACTTAGGAGTCTAGGATAGTTGTATAGTGGGGCAAGGGGTATTAAGCCTGGAGAGAAAACATTTTGCTTTTGGCTCAGGAACTGAATCCACACACACTTAATTGTGATGAAAACTAAGAGCTGGAACAAGAACAAGGATGCATTTCTGGCTGGTGCATAGGTGCTGGGAACAGCTGATGGCAATGTGGTGGTGCAGGACAGGCATGGACACCCAAAGAGGAAGAGGAATGCTGGATTTTCCACAGGACCATTTTAGACATGCTGAAGCCCTACGCAGTGTCAAAGTTAAGAGGCCCCTCAGCATTACCTCCCAAAATGGTAATTTAGTAGTTTTTAGTAATATCTTATGTTTCAAGTTTATTGCCCTAATCTATAGTTTATTTAGCTTGTATATGAATGCAGCTCTGACTCTAGTATCTTAAAGAGATATTTATGATTCATCTTGATGATCAGCTTGTTAGCAAAATGCCCTAATCTATAGTTTATTTAGCTTGTGTATGAATGCAGCTCTATCTTAAAGAGATATTTATGATCCATCTTGATGATCAGCTTGTTAGCAAGATTGCCTTATTTATTAATATGGGGAATTATGAGTATTAAATGGCAAAAAAGCATTCATTATAGGATCATAGCCTGTGTTTACGGGAGGTGGAATTCCCAGACCCCAGGAACAGACGCTGAGACAAGATTACTACAGCAGGGATTTCATTACTAAAGAGTTTTCGAACATACAAACAATAATCAAGCATTCACACACAATACAGAGCTAAGAATATAGAGTTAAAAGGCTAGAAACATTTGCATGAGCAGGACTATTGTTGGTGGGGTGATACTTTACCTGTCTGATGAGATGCTTGGATCATGCAGCGGAAAATGGGACACAATGAGGGGGAAGGGATCGTGAGTTGACCAGCAACACACGTGGACTGATTCCAAACAGGCCTAGATTTGGAACCTACAAGATAGGGTGCGGGTAGGATAGGCAAGAGCAAGAGAGAGAGAAATAGCACAAAGCTCTTTTTTTATACCCCAAAATGTGACCTGAGGCAGGGCTGCTTTGGTCACCTGGTCCCCAGGAGATATTAAGAAAACCTAAACTGTGAATGGGGCAGAAAAGGGATTAATGGCTGGGCAATTGCAGGTGATGGCTTGGCTAGGAGTGACACCTCTTTGGGGAATGGGATAGACAAAGGAGGAAAGGAAGAGAACCAATCAGGTTGCAGGACTGGTACTTTGGATCAACGACCAGATGCTTGACAGCTGCGTTATCTTGATGGGCAGCAGGAAGACTTGATGGCTCACTATTGTCGTCACTGGGCACATCCTGTTGTCTTAGGCTGGAGAGGAATGCATGTCTGCTGGGTTTTTTCTACAAAAAAAGCCTTGCATGAAGGGGGGGAACGCCTGCGTGATGGAGAAGGAAGTTTTTCATGGTGTCTGTGCAGGAACATCTTGTCCTTTTTGCAGAGCATGGCTTCCCTTGTGATCTGCTGCTGTTTCTGCATGCGTGGAGGTCAGGGCTGCTTGTCTGTATCATAGCACTGGCATGGTTGCAAAGCTGCAAGGGCAGGAGGCTTCTGTAGTCCAGCATAAGGGCACTGCTCTTGGGCTACAGTTCTGTCCATTGCCCTGAGACACTCTTTTCACAGTTCAGCAAAGCAGACATATGTAAGAGTCTTTAATAATGCTATTTGAAGTGGCTGCAGGGCAACAAGCTGCCTGATGGGGCTACCCCCCCCCCCCCCCCCCCCCCGAACGGACATCCCTGATGAGGCTGGAAGCCTGGAAGGAGGTGGCTTGGAAGTGATGGACATTATATCTGAGCTTTCTAGGAAGCACTGTGAAATCTTGTCTGAACCTCTGCCTGCCAAAGCTCTCAGCTTGCAGTTTGGAGATTCCATGAGTTAACAGCTCTCAGCAGTAAATGGCATTGGAGCTGCATTATGGTACAGCAAGATCTTTGTTTTGAGATGACAGATCTTCAACCCCTTGGCTTGTCAGGAAATGCATCAAAGGTCTGTCATCTCCAGGCTGAGGTCTTGCTTCATCGGAGATTTTAGTCTGTGTGTCAAAATTAGTCATTGCTTCTGCACGTGATAAAAGAGCCTCGGCTCCCTAGATCTCTTCCATCTGGCAACTTTTACAAACACTTCAAAAATGAAGATTTTTTTTTTAATAAAACAAGTTCTCACACACAGGCTTAGTGTTCACTGTACCAGTCACCTGTCTGAATTTTAATCGTGAATTGTTCCAAGATTGTGCTTGGTAACTACAAAATATGAACTCTCTCTCCTTGAAAGGGCACGGGAAGGTGAAGTCCTCTACTTCCTTTTTCCGGTTCCTGACTAATGAAATATTTTCAGAGGTTGCCAATAAAAACAGGCCTGCTGACATGAAGACATATTGCTCAGTGGTTCATATGTTTTGAGATTTCCTTTATTGCAGAATAAGTTGATTTAAATCAAAGGGATATGAATCATTTATTTAAATCATCAAGAAAAAAAAATCAATATAAATCATGAGCTTAAAGCAAGATTCCAGCTTCCTAGCTCATACCTTTTCTTTTCTGAGCATGTATGGTTGCTTTAGCAATTAAGTTATTTGGTTTCAAGCTAAACAGAAACTTTATACTATCCAGGAATGTAATCTAAAATCCATGGCAATGCATCCCAAATACCATTTGCCTGCAGAATATATATCTGCTTAAAAGAGCAATTATGGTAGCTGTGTCTTTTTATCTTGTACATTGTTGTTCCACCCTTCTTCCAGGAAGCTCAGAGCAGTGTACGTTGTCTGTCTTCCTTATTTTATCTTTACAACAGTCTTGTGAGGTAGAGTAGACTGAGAGGGAGTGACTGCCCAAGATCACCGTTATTCTAAGCAGAGTCACACCCTTGTAAGTACATTTAAATTGACGGGCTTTGAAGGGTGTCACTCTGTTTAGGATTGCACATCTTTGTAACAGAGTGGGGATTCAGTCCAGGTTTCCCTGATCCAAGTTCAACGGCTACAGCACACTGGCTCGCATTAAAACTTTGTCATTCCACATTTGAGGAAGCATAGAGGAACAATGGAAAGACTACACATGGACAATGATGCCATGAAGATGCTTGGAGAAAAATCACAGCAGTTTGGCACCCAAAACCTTTGTGTGAAAGACCCCGATGTTCTCTTTAACTGTGTATTTAAAAACTTAAAACTATAATCGCTCACGAAGCTGCATTTTTCAGATAGTCTGGTATGTAGAACTCAGTGGGTTCTCTCTATACCATCATCCGCAAGGCCACCAAATAGTTATCTTAGCAGTTGGTAAAAAAAATAATCTTAATTGCAACTCTTTGGGGCAGACTGAGAGTCATAAATTGCATGCATCTGTGATTGCACCCCCTGTATCAGTTATTTAAAATGTCATCCCCTTCATTTGTCTCTGTCGCTGATTTATGGTCTCTGGGCTTTTGTGGCTCTTATCCTCCAAAGCCAATATTCAGGGCTCTGCCACATGAAGTCTCTGATGTCATTGGCTTAATGAGGATCATAATTCAGCCAGTTTCAGAATGTCGGGAGGCTTCGTGCCCTTCTTTGATCTGTTTTGGTATCTTTATCTATCTCTCTCTCCAACTACAGTATCACTCCAGTGTGTGACAATTCTGCTACTCAACCTGCTGATCTTGGCTCTGCAGGTTCAGGAACGTCCAGTTCTAGTTTTTCAAGACTGTGGGAGCAGCTGCCATGTTGTTTGGGCCTGGAGATCCCCCCCCTCCTTTTTCCTGCGACCTGTCAATGTGACAGATTTACAGCCCCAAAGGATGTCTGGAATGTAGGGCAACATTTTATAGGCCGCTTCTTTTGAGTCTGTAGTTTAGACTGTTGTTCTCAGGGTCAGATGCCAGTGTTAACCTCTCAGATCAGCAAGAGTTCTTCAATGTGTGGACATGGTTCCCACTGGAAGCCTGTTAAGGTTCCCACTGGAAGCCCCCTAGAAGAGATATTCTTCATAACAAGATAGTATGCCTGTGAACCCAACCCATGAAGACCAAGGATGAGAACGTTGACATGAAGATCAAAATCTGTGTAATCGGGACCAACCAAATTGAGACAAAGATCACCAGCCAGACTTACCTTGTTGAAACGCCATGTTTACGTGGAAGTTGGTCCCTCTCAATCACCTCACTGCTCTTGTTTTAAAACTTCTTTTATTGGTGAATTTACAAGAAAATAAAAAGAGTAGAATAAACAACAACACATATACTAATTAATAATCAGGGGAAAAGCAGAATTACGCCCTTCTTTGACTTCAATGGATTTAGAAGGGGGTAACAATTTTTAAAGGACTGCACTGTTAGACTGAGATTATTGCTAATCACGAGACAAGAAAAATGGTCTTCTGTGAAAATACGGTGACATGAAAGAAGGATGTGAAGATAATTGGTTATTTCCTTGTTTCATTTCCTACCCTTTTAGACCAGCTGCTGAGTAACGAAACGTGTGTTCTGTAGTACAAATGACACATTATTATACATCTGTGAACATAAATTTCATTGTGCTGACACAATTAATTTCATAGGGCTGAAGCGAGTAAATAGAGAAGTAATGGGTAGAGTCTGAGTAAAACTCATCTAACTAACACAGATGGAGTAGCAATAACTCTGTATGTTTCTCAGGCAATATGTGGGGAAGGAAGTATTATTTGTTTATTTTTGCCATTTTTAACCTGCCTTTCTCTAATAAAAGACTCAAGGTGGGCTACCATGATGTATGAAAATACCATAAAAACAGCAACAGCAAGCCGAATCAAACAGCGTGACTCAAATACCAATCTCAGACTAAGCTCATAATGCTTATCCGTCACTGAATGTTTGCATGTGCTGGCTCCCCACAGAGAAACTAATGCTCCTACCCACAACTGCCAAGCTGTTCAGCCATGGAAAACAGCATAGGGGAGAAGGCAGGAATTCCTCCTTTTGCTGCACAGTGGTCCCAATACAAATCAGGCCCTGCTACACATTTCCCCAAGAGCTGCCCACAGGAACTAGCAGCTACAGTATAGCTGCAACTCCCCTTGGTGAACGCATGTAGTTTGTAACAACAACAACTGAGTGAGGATCAAAATTAAAAGTAATTAAAATTAAAAGAAATATAACTGCAAATCCTCTTTCTCTGCGCCTGTACATACCCGATGAGATGGTTATACTAAGCACAGGCTACTTATTCTTGAAGGTGCCGTGTTCTGAAATCATCATTCACCTCCGTTTCTTAGGTTAGGGTTCCTCCCCTTTGTTCAGCCACATGTGCATCCAAGGCTTAATCCTTCATGTTAATTTAAGAGTAGAACAGAACTAAAGAGAGTTTCATCTCTGTGTCCAGAGATTTTATAATGCACGTGTAACCCTCTCTAGGGTTGCCAACCTCCAGGTGGGGCCTGGTGGTCCCTTGGAATTACAACTGTTCTGATGAAGGAGGAGGAGGAGGCGGCATTGGATCTATACCCTGCCCTTCACTTGGAGTCTCAGAGCAGCTTACAATCTCCTTCCCTTCCTCTCCCCACAACAGACACTCTGTGAGGTAAGTGGGGCTGAGGGAGCTCTGAGACAACTGCTCTCGAGAGAATAGTTCTGGGAGAACTGTGACTGACACAAAGTCACCCAGCAGCTGCATGTGGGGGGAGTGGGGAATCAAACCCGGTTCTCCCAGATTAGAGTCCACACTCTTAACCGCTACACCAAACTGGTGGAGATAGTTCCCCTGGAGAAAATGGCTGCTTTGGAAGGGTGGACTCTGTTTCTTTATACCCCACTGATGTCCCTCCCCTCCCCAAATCCTGGCCCTCCCAGGCTCCACCCCCAAATCTCCAGGAATTCCCTAACCCAGAACTGGCAATCCTAAACCCTCTCCTTGTCCGTCCCTTCCTCTCCAAAAAGGAGAAATACAATCTAGCTGGTGGTTCCAGCTCTCTCTCTCCTACATGCAACTCTCTCGCAGGGGTGTTAGCTGGTAACTTCTTCCTGCCCGAGGAAAAAAACAAACAAATGAGGACTCTGAACAGAAGGCAAGCAACAATGCTGGCTACGTTTTCTCCTCAGATCCTGAACGCATGAAGTCATTTTGTTGTACCTACTGAAAAAGATACTACAGTCAATATCAAAACGCGTCTTATCTGAGGCCTCATCTGTTTTGGACACACGTTGATATTCATGCTCCTTTCGTTGACTTCTACTTCTATGTATAAATATTTATATTTATCTTTTTTTCCTGTTTACAGTTTCTGTGGTGTGAATTCTGTTATGTGCTTTGTAATTGGACTGGATGATTTCATCCATCACTGTGACATTTATGTTTTTACACAATTTATTTGTTTCTTCTTTTCCCTCTTGATTGGAGGACTTCTTCCCCCTCTGTTTGTTTGTTCCTCCTGCCAGAGCCCTCTGCATATCCAGGGCTCTGAGCTCCCCTGTGCCTATGAAGCAGACTCATTCCCCTGTAGCTGTCCCATGGCTAGCTGATAACCCATAGAAATAGACTGTGAGCATGTCAAGAGTGCAGACCCAATTGTTGTAACTTTGACGTGAGTTCTAGAGTGTCAGGTGTTTCTCTGCATCTTCGTTCACCGAACTCCCAACATTTCATCTGGTTTGGTCTTCAAAAGAATACTGAAATCTGAAATGAGCACTGTGGTCGGAACTGCTTACATCATTATTGTGGTAAGACAGGCCTGACGTGCGTCTGTTTCTGCACCACGGGAAAGAGGAAAGTTTAAAGCACAGGATATGTCATATTTACATTACCCAAGAAGGTATTGTAATGAAATGACACTTCAACCAAATATTTGCGTAAGAAATTTTGCTTTGTAACTGTTGTGCTAATACTCTGTGAATGCTCAGAGGTTAATCTCAATTTGTCCTGAGACTCCTTTAGACTAGAACAAGATGTTATGATATACATTGCTGCCACAAGTAGGGCCAATTCACATGTTAACTAAATTGTCATATCTGTACTGCCTCTTTAAGAGGCTAACTGAGAATGTGTCAGTGCAAGCAGGACAGGAGGGACACAGTTTGACTTTCTTGCCAGTAGCCTGTAGAAGTGAGAGAAAAAACCCAAGCTATCTGCCTTCAGGTTTCTGTGTTAACAAATAAACTATTAAGTTAAGGAAACTGGGTGTTTGTTGTTGCTCAGCTATGCAATATTTGGCAACAAGGATGGGATGCAGACGCTGAAGATAATTTGATAGCAGACCAGCTTCTTCCTTCCCATATTACTGCTTGGTCTGAAATGGTTGTTGTCCTGGGCCAGATAGAAGATTTTGACATTATTCAACCAGCCTCTTGGGAATGTTATGCAGAAGGATTGTCTTACTAATGACAGGCCCTGATAAATCCCACAGAACATCCTAGAAACCAACTGGATCCAAAAGTCTCAGTAGATGAGCAGGAATTAGCTCACTGCCCTTGTGGAGGGGTGGTGGCAAATCTCATACCGACCTTTAGGAGGAAGTGATCTAACAATGGCACCTGCTCTA
This sequence comes from Gekko japonicus, assembly GCF_001447785.1. Lineage (NCBI taxonomy): Eukaryota > Metazoa > Chordata > Lepidosauria > Squamata > Gekkonidae > Gekko > Gekko japonicus. Next base: position 331,386 of record NW_015172576.1, read on the forward strand.
TGTCTGAGACAGCCACATCTATACCTGTGCAGAAAATCAGATCCAGCGTGTCGCCTGCTTCTTGCATAGGGGCTGATACCACTTGGGAGAGCCCAGTGCTGCCATGGACAGCATAAAGTCTGAGGCAGCATCAGTCAGGACTGTGCCTGTGTGGACGGAAGTCACCCAGGACCAATGTTCCCTCTAAGCTGTGGAGTCTTGTGAGCGAAAATTCTACTTTGTGAGCTACTGCCGTTAAAGTTATGAGCAAACAATTTGGCTAGTGAATAAATTAGTTTGCTCTGGAGCCATCCTTCTTGAGCTAAGACAAAAATGGGTGAGCAGGAGGTTCAAAAACGGTGAGCTAGCACACACTAACTCAGCTTAGAGGGAACACTGCCCAGGACTAATAGTCATGGGAAATGCGAGGCCCGCTCAGAGACTGCCAGCTAGCCTTGGCAAGGTATCTGGTGGATACCTAGGTGATGGTACACTAGCAGGATACCCACCCTCTCCCTGGCTCCTCACACCAGGCCAGCACATTCAGCGCTGGGGATCTGAGGCGCAGGGATCCTCTAAAAGTGGAAACACTCTTAGATGAGAATAAACACCCCACCACCCCATCCTCCCATTCGAGGTTGGAAAAAACCAGGTGGAGCCAGCTGAGTATGAGGAACAACCTCATCAGGCTCCATCCAGGTCTCAGACAAGCAAGCCAGATCAAAACTACCACATTTTATTACATCCTGGACACAGTTTTGTTCTGTATCAGTCTGGCATTGCACAGCATCAAGGACAAAGAGGAGGGTAAACCAGGAACCTGAACACCATCATTCCCACAGATGGGCCAGAGATCAGAAGGGTTCCAAGCATTCCCATATCTCAGACACCTTCTCTGAACTACAGTCCTCTCTCCACGCCATACCTCCCGCCCCCCTAAATTACTGGAATGTGTGATCTGCATGTAGCTTGTACATGTCTGGGAAGGGTTGCCAAGTCCATCTTCCACCCCCAGCGGGGGACTTTGGGGGCATTCCGGAGGGGGCGGGGCATCCCCGACATGATGATGTCACGTTGGGGACGTTCCCCCCCCCCCCCCGCCCGTGCGCCAGATCTCCAGAAACGGCAGTTCCCTGCACTTAAAGGAGCTGGTGTTTCCCTTTTAAATGCAGGAGCCGGCGTTTCCCCTTTAAGAGCAGCCGCGTTTCCCTTTTAAGAGCACGAAGCTGGCATTTCCCTGCAAGCTTGCGGAGATCAGGCTTGGGAGGAAACACGGGTTCCACACACTTAAAGGGAGAGAGATGGGTGGCTGTGGGTGTTGGGGGTGGGGCTTCCCCCGCCGGGTAGAACCCCCCCAAAACGGGGGACCCCTGGCAAAACGGGGGGGGGGGGTTTGGCAACCCTACATGGAACTCCCAGAGAACACCAAGTCAACATGACAAAAGAAGATGCATGGGGGGACACAAGGACTTTGTAATGTTTGAATGCACTGTGTTTATATTAACCCTTCTTCCACTGGAACATTTGAACCCTGTTCAGACAACATGTTCAGGAAAAGTGAGCATGTATGGAAGGAATCTACACATGATCAGTTCAAATATTTATTTTTCCTCTTGATTTTTACATGTCTGGTGGGCGGAAGGAATAAACATTCAAAAATCTACCCAAAGAATTAAATTCAGTTTGTGCAAGGGAAATCCAAAAATGAACTATGAAATATAAATAGGGACTGGGCTGAAAAGAAATTTTAAAACATATCATGGCCAAAGCCTACTTAAATCAGGAAACTACTAGTAAGTAAGGAAATGAGAGAGCAAAGTACATGTACCCATCCAAGTTCTTAAGACATAAAGCTGAATGGATTTTTTTCACAAACCCACAATTAAGCTCAAGCAATTTCCTGAGTACAGATTCTTGCAATTCTCTTCCTTCCTGGGAAGTGTTGGCAGCTTTTTGGTGTCTTTTATTTTACAGGTCCTTTGTAAGGATTTTTGTGACTTTTGGGGGGAAAATATCTTCTTTGAGAACAATGAAAGGCCAATATTTCAAACGTGACAGCTCTCCTCAATCTTTTCTAGAGGCTACTTCACACCTTTATATGAAGAAAATTTCTGTGTATTCCAAACATTTTTTTTTCTTTTGCAGTAAACACATTGATTGATTGCAGTGATCATTCTGCACTTCAAACAATACAGCATATTGTTTTTTCCTGTGTAGATGTCCAGGGATAGGTCATATTCCTGACTGGTGGTGGTTGCTCCATGGGCAATGACAAGTTTCTGCAATGGAGGTGGCCTTTCACACACCACTGCAACAACTGAGCCATAGCAACCCACGGCAAACTGTGGGATGACACAGTCCCTCACAGAAAAGGCAAACTCCATGTTGTGGAAGATTAGGAAAGGGGTTGAAAATAAAACAGCCAATATGGTAATGCCCTCATATAGAGATATGGTGCAGCCCCATTTGGAATACTATGTACAATTCTGGTCGCCATATCTCAACAAAAGGATATTGCACAACAGGAAAAAGTGCAGAAGAAGGCAACCAAATTAACTAAAGATTGGAGTATCTTTCATATGAAGAAAGAGTTAAGGACTTTTTGGTTTAGAAAAGAAGGAGACATGGAGAGACATGTCAGTAGGCTAGAGAAAGTGAATCACAGAGTTCGAAAGGGACCTCCATGATCATCTAGTCCAACCCCTGCACATTGCAGGAAATCAACAAATCTCTCTCTCTCTCTCTCTCACACACACACACACCCAGTGACCCTTGCCCCATGCCCGCAAGATGACAAAAAACAAACAAACAAACAAACAAAAAACCTCCAGGATCCCTGGGCAAACTGGCCTGGAGAAAAATTGCTTCCTGATCCCAAAGTGGCAATCAGCATTTCCCTGAGCATGTAAGAAAGGGTTAGTTCACAGAATCAGCATTGCTGTCAGATGGCCATCTAGCCTCTGTTGAACCCAGCACCTCCTGAGGAAGCCTGTTCCACTGTAGAATCGCTCTGTCAGGAAGTTCTTCCTAATGTTTAGCCGAAAACTTTTCTGATTTAATTTCATCGCGTTGGTTTTGGTCTGACCTTCTGGGGCAGGAGGGAGAGAAGTTTTTCTCCCTCTGCTATAATATTAGAACTTGGGGGCAACCAGTGAAGTTGATTGGCAATAGGTTCAGGATGGACAAAAGTACAAAAGTATTTTACTCAACAAGCAAATACATTGTGGAATTCACTGCCAGTGTAGTAGTGATTGCCACAAATGTAGATGGCTTTGAGAGGGAATCAGATTCATGTAGGAGAGGTCCATCAATGGCTACTAGCCATGGGGTATAAAGAGAACTTTCATATACGGAAGTCGCGAACCTCTAAATACCAGTTTTAGACGGCACATCAGGGGAGGGCCTTGGCCCCTATGCTTTACTTGTTGCCCCCCCATGAGAACTAATTGAACCTGTGGTCTGATCCAGCAGTGCTTGTGCTGCCCCAGCCAGCGTTAACTGTAGTTTAGTAAAACTGCTGTGTATCTTTAAGAGTAGTTGCACCTGGGAGTTATAGTTCTCAGTTAGGGGTCCCAGAAGCTTCCCTCTGACTGGCTCATTAAGAGTAATTTCCTGAGCTCAGAGGCGCAAAGATAGGAGTTTTATTGTTCTTTTCTGTTTCTTTGTCCATCAACCCTTACTGCAAGGAGAGGGGAAGCCCATCTCTTTTCTCACCACGGCTATAGAACTGACCTAGATCACAAGATGCAACTTTCCACCCAGCTATCAGCTGAATGACCTTCTGAATGAGTGTGAAGTTAAATAAAGACGATTTAAGCTCTCCTCAGTGGTCGTGGGTTGACTCATACCTAGAAAGTGTCGGCTTAGCGCAGCTTGGGCTGGACAGGACAAGTGCTGTTATATGTTTTTCAGTCAGAGATCAGGCAGCAACAAGAGGGAGCGGACACCAGGGGCAGAGTATGGGAAAGTACAGAGTTTACGTATGAGCAGCATGTATTTGAAACTCCAGCGCAGTGCTGGATTTATGCATAAGCTAAATAAGCTACAGCTTAGGGCCTCACAATCTCCTGGGGCCTCAAATAAAAACACAATATAAAAATGATTTCAAATATTAAAAAGGCGTATATATTTTAAATTTTTCTGAGACCAGCTGATGTAATTTAAAACAGTAGGGGGCTTCTGGGTTTTGTATAGCTTAGGGCCTCAGCAAGTCTAAATCCGGCCCTGCTCCAGCGCCTGTGGACTTCTGGTTCATTTCAGTAGTGGGACCAGGTCTGGTTCAAGGGCTTTCTGTGCTCGAGGCAGACCAACCCGAGTGTGTTGCCCCTCAACAGCAGCCTTGCAAAACCAAGCAAACAGCAAGGTGGCTGAGGGCCCACTTGCCAGCTGATGCAGTGGGAGGAACTGGGAGGGAGAACTATATCCGAACCTGGAAGTGATACCACTTCTAGGTGATGCTCTGGGAATACCCAAAATCTTTATGATAAAGACAATAGATATTTGGGGGTTCCTAGAGTGTCACCCATCACTTCTGGGTTCTGATGCAACCCCCCACTTTCTCACCCCTGGGTAACTGGGCAGAGGTGAGTTTCTTGGCAGTGGCATCCAAAACTTGTATAGGAGCAAGAGTATCTGACCACATCATGCCCCCTGTCTTCTCTTCTACAGGGACCCAAGAAGAGACACAAATGACAGAGGGGAAGAAGATGAAGAGTCAACAGGGTCAAACGTGCAGTTTCCCAACTAAGGCTGATTCTGCATTGGCTTTTCCCTCCATTGTTTTACGAAACCCACATTGGAACAGAAATCCCCCTCTGCATTGCATGCTGCTTTCACTTCCTTTGACCATCGGATTTCATGGTACCCTCCACACTCCTTGCCACTTTCACTTCCTTTCATCATTGGATTTTATAGTACCTTCTGCATAGATTTATGGCCGTTTGATGGCCATTCAGGGGTAACTTTGCAGTCAGTACCGTGTTGCCCTGGAGTATCTGAAAGGGGTTTTGAGCTGCACTTTCCCCTCCCAGTTGAGAAAATGTGGAGCAAATGCTAGATGCAGAATCGCCCCTCAGCCTAAGCTACTGGTCCACTAGTAGGCTACCAGCTGCACTTTCCCAAACACTCAAGAATAACATAATTGGTAGGATACTACAACCATTTAAAATTATCATGCAGATAAGCCTATAAAGCTTATTGTGTAGGACTTCTGAAGGGGATCAGATGCACTTATTCAACAACCATGTTCCATATTGGGCACACAACATGTGTTCTATCCACCACTGTATAAGAAAGGACACCATAGTCAGTGTAACCAGAAGAAGTTGTTTCCAGAAGTTATGCTATCATGTCACATGACCTGGGCCTGAAGAAAGTAGTGGCTTCCCTAAAATTATACTATAATCCTATGCAGAATTACTCCACTTTAAACCCATGGGTCACCGCATCAGACACATAGAGATAAAAAAACCCAGACTAACCAAGAATGAAATGTGAGCACAGCTTTGAAATTCTGTGCTCGTTCCATACATTTGTGCATGAACAGAATCAGTACTGATAAGTCATGCATTAAAAGCCTATTAATTCTTCTATTTCCTTACAGTTTTTTCAGAGTATTTACATTCTGGTTAATGTTCCTGAATGCAGCTGAAAAGAATCATTTACAGGGCCCAAATAATCTGTGGTATAGTTGGCCGCTTGAGTCCCATTTCCTGTTTCTCTCAGTAAATTATGAACAGTATTTAACCAAATGGGTTAGTGTAGTTTGATGAACTGCAATAGGCAAAGCATTCTGCTCTCTGAATGGGCCCTGGACTTTTGTGCCCTTGAAAATCACCTATTTAATTTCTTATTGTTCCCTTTGCTAGTTCCCTTTATAAAACAAATACAGGGATGGGTATTAATTTTCATAACAGATCAATTTGGTGTAGTGGTTAAGTGTGCGGACTCTAATCTGGGAGAACCGGGTTTGATTCCCCACTCCTCCACTTGCACCTGCTGATGTGACCTTGGGTCAGTCACAAGCTCTGGCACAGCTGTCCTTGAAAAAGAGCAGTTTGTGTCAGAGTTCTCTCAGCCCCACCCACCTCACAGGGTGTCTGTTGTGGGGAGGGGAAGGGAAAGGAGTTTGTAAGCCGCTCTGAGACTCCAAGTGAAGGGCGGGGTATAAATCCAATCTCTTCTTCTCTTCTTCTCTTCTTGAAAAAATTTCACCCCTTTTTGGTCATGTTTAACCCTAATAATCTCACTCTCTCTCTCTCTCTCTCTCTCTCTCTCTCTCTCTCTCATGTTACCTTTATAATCCCAAAATGAGTAGACATTTTACTTGGGCAGTGTATTTTAGTGCAAATATGCTGCAGTCTGATAAACATAACTACAAGGAAATAAAATTATGTTGAACAAGTGAACAAAATTCTTCCTTCCTTAAAAAAAAAAAAAATGCTTGTTCCCAGATTTCTTTTCAACAAAATAGCTTTCTAGTTTCCTTGTGCTCAGGTTGTGCTCAGACAGCATGCAGAACAGCTGAAGCAATTCCTCTGAAGAAACTGGTTCACTAGGGTTGCCAAGTGTATCTTCGCCGGGAGCGGGGGGCTCCCGGCCGGCGTCTTGTGCGTGTGTGCACGTCACCCGGAAGTGACGGGAGGGCCCCAGGGATGCTGGGGGTGGGGCCATGGCCATACAAGGGAAAACCATAGAGTTTTCCCTTGTATGGCCGTGGCCCCACCCCCAGCGTGCCCTGCGTGCCCACATCACTTCCTGGTAACGCACATGCGGGGGTGGGGTTCCCCCGGGGCCCGATTCCACGGCGGCAGAAATCGGGCCTCCAAAGCGGGGGTTTACCCGCCCCCCCCGCCCCTACTTGGCAGCCCTATGGTTCACTTGCCCCTGAAGAAGAGGCTCTTGACTTGAAACACAATAAGCAGATTCCTGTATACCGTGAAGAGCTTCTTGTCCCCATTTCCTCCACTGAAAAACCTAGCTGGGGCTTTTGTTTTGATCACCACTGGAGGACCCATTATCAGGATCTCCAGTTTTTATTTTGGCTCAAAGCAACTGGGAGGAAGTAGCTGAATTCAGTCCGTTCTCCATTTCATAATAATCTCTCAGAAGAGTTGCTACATTACCAAGCTTCTGGGGTAGTAGGAGTGGGTTGCATTTAGTAGGAAAATGATGCAGAGGAAAGGGTTGTTGATTTATTTAACATGCATATCCTGTCTTGCTTCCATCATGGGAACTCTACCCAGCATGCATGAGATTTATAGTTCTACTATCCAGATATAGGCCTCTTTGGCTTCAACAGGATGGGTGTATCTCCCAACCATCTGCTAGGACTCAAAGGCTAGGGCCTCCTCCGTTCCAGCACCATGATCGTATCCAGTTCAGGACCTCTCTGCAGCTCCCAAAACAGTTATGGGAGATCCTGATCATGGGTTTCCTATATTACATTTAGTATGACATAATTGGAACCGTGTGAATAACAGATTGGTACTATTTCACAAGTAACAGTTGAAGAAAATGGGTAGAGAATGAGTAACTAACAAAGAAATCTAAAAATAAAGTACCAGAAGAATGTGTGTAAGAAAAGTCACTAGAAAATTAATAGCAGCATTGTTAGCAATTGCACGAATAACATTAGCCCAATATTGGAAAAACAAAAATCAACCTACTCTTCAATGTTGGCAAAATAAAATCTGGGAACACTTTGTATATGGTAAAATAGTCTCTCACCAAAAGGATTTTCAAGCGACTTGGTTCCCAGCAGTGGAATATCTCGTAGACGAAGAAGTGATTCCAAACAACTCTTATTACAAAGATCTGTTATATTTTTAAAAGGCTCTTACGGGTTGAGAATGTTGATTATTGCATGGTATTTTGTGTTCTGAATGTACTGTTGAATATATTGTTCAGAATAATAATAATAATTAAAAAACATTAAAAAAACCAAAAACAAAAACAGGGAGGAACATAAAGCAAAGAAGGATTATCATAGTCAAAGGAGACATTTCAAAATGAATTGACAAAATAAAAGATAGGTGTTTAATCCAGTAGAAGATTTCCACATGGGCAACTGTTACTGTGCTAGTGCTGTCTGTTTGCACTAGCAATTGTATTCACACTATATTTTCCACATGCACAATTACAAGGTACAAATTCTAGTGCAATTTCCATGCTGAACAGAATGAAATTATGCAAAGCATCTGTTGTACATTCCATTGCTCCATATGCACACTGTTGTTTCGTTAAAAACCATTCAAAAGTACTCCATATGGCTGGAGCTGATGCACTACCGCTTGTGCAAGTGCAGTTGCACCGCTTACATTTTCCTCTCCATTCATGTATCTCTGGAAACCAGTGGGAAGAAAATGAAAGACAAGAGAGAAAAATAATTTACAAGTGTGATGGAAATTAATGATTGCAGTGTGTAAGCACAACCTTCACCTGTCCTGCAAGATTGAAATGCTCTTTTGTTTATTAAACAAGCCTTTGGTGAACCGTCATTTCTTCTTCACTTGACACCCAGGCAAGAAGATACATGCCAAGCAAAGCATGTTTCCACCCATATTAAAGGTAAAGGTTCCCTTGCTCGAAAGCCAGTCAAGTCCGACTCTAGGGTTGCGGTGCTCATCTCCGTTTCAAAGCCGAAGAGCCAGCGCTGTCCGAAGATGTTTCCGTGGTCATGTGGCCGGCATGACTAAGAACCAAGGCGCACGGAACGCTGTTACCTTCCCACCGAAGTGGTACCTATTTATCTACTTGCAATTTCTTGCTTTCGAACTGCTGGGAGCTCACTCCGTCATGCGGCACACTCGGGTCTCGAACTGCTGAACTACTGACCTTCCACAGCCTGCAGTTCAGCGTCTTAACCACTTGAGCCACCGCAGCTCCTTCCACCCATATTGCACAGCTGTAAAAGGCAGTGGACAATGCAGTGTTCTGTTGGGCAAGCTTTCAGAAGTAATGACATTTCTTCAACTGCTTTGATGCTTTCAGGTACAATGCTTTTACTTCAGCCATTGAAAGTTCTATGGGCTTGGATCTCATCCCCCCTCCTCCCCAGTACCAGTAAGCCATTTTTATACATGATCTTGAGGAGTCTGATGGTACTGGGAAACAGCCTTTCAACAAATAGAAGAGGCTAAGTCGCTGTCTCCCTTATGAGCCTTTGTTTGCAATGGTGATGTTATTGAAATAAAAAATTCTAAATAGCTGACAGTGTTTTGGGGCCGCTTAGATGAATTAAGCATCTACAGTCGGAGATGATAAATCATCTAATTGACCTGTATGGAAGAGGTCATATGCCAGATCAGAAAACCTGTTAGAAGATCAGAGCTGTACATTAGTATACCTACAACTGTATATCTGGATGGAGTGTTCTGTAATATTATCAACCCTCCTGACAGCCTCAAGGCAAATAAACTAGTCCTGTGGTCTTCAACTAGTGGACTGTGGTATACACTTTTACATAAGGAATGTCACATTTGCAGCACCATCCTCATGGTGGGGGGTGGCGTTTGGCTCAGGAACAGTGAACCTACTTTGCCCACAGAAAGTCCCAGCAGACCTGTACCCAGAAAACATTTGTTGGGGCCCCCCAAGGGGGCAGTTTAGCACAGTGGAGCTGACTACATCACAGGGTTGTTGTTATTAGGGAAATATAGAGGAGAGCCGTGGCTAGGTAAGAGTTGACAGGTAAAAATGGGGGGGGGGCAGAGCAGCACCTGGGTCAGTTCGAAATTAATAAAGAAAGGTCGGGATTTGTGACTGGGAGCTGTATTCTCTCTGAAGCACTGTGCATTGTTCTGGAATCAAAACCCACCCTCAGAAGACCCAAGATGTCTGGCAAGTGTTGCTGAAGGAGGTGGGAGAGTCCCTCAAAGTTTTACAGACACAGCCTGGTTCCATTGGCTGGCTAGCAGCAGCAGCAGCAGGACAATAACCCCCTGAGAAGCCCCTTAATTCCTGGTGCCAACGGGCTATTCTCCTTGCGTCCCCTTCCTACCCCCCTGCCTTTGCAGGCAATCTGAGAGGAGAGCAAAGACAGGAACTTCATCTTGCACCTCCTGAAGCAGCTCAGGCATTACAATCACACCGGCAGCAAGCCAAGTGCAAGCTGAGATGTGCTTCCCCTCCCCCGGCAAGCCAGGTGGGCACTTCACAGAGGAAGGGGAGAGGCACGGCTATTTGGGGAGGGTGCTGGGCTGTTTGGGGAGGGCACTGGGCACTCATAGGCAACGCTGAGTCCCAGGCCTGAGACCCTGGAGAGCTGCCTAAGGCAGACACATAGAGTCATCCTTTCTTTTTGTCGCTGTTGGTGTTGACACTTTTTAAGAGAAGGAGAGGAAAAGATGGTATGTGGACAAGACAGAGATAGGGAAGGCAGAGATGTTGAAGGATAAGAACATAAGAACATAAGAGACGCCAATGTTGGATCAGGCCAAAGGCCCATCCAGTCCAACACTCTGTGTCACACAGTGGCCAGAAATACCAGTGCCATCAGGAGGTCCAGCAGTGGGGCCAGGACATTAGAAGCCCTCCCACTGTTGACCCCCCCAAGCACCAAGAAGACAGAGCATCACTTGCCCCAGAGCCCCTAGCTATACCTTGTGGCTAATAGCCACTGATGGACCTCTGCTCCATATGCTTATCTAATTCCCTTTTGAAGCCGTCCATGCTTGTAGCACCCACCACTTCCTGTGGCAGTGAATTCCATGTGTTAATCACTCTTTGGGTGAAGAAGTACTTCCTTTTATCCGTTCTAACCCGACCGCTCTGCAGTTTCATGGAGTGCCCACGAGTTCTTGTATTGTGAGAAAGGGAGAAAAGTACCTCTTTCTTTACCTGCTCTTTCCCATGCATAATCTTATAAACCTCGATCATGTCACCCCTCAGTCGTCTTTTCTCCAAGCTAAAGAGCCCTAAGCGCTTTAACCTTTCCTCATAGGGAAAGTGTTCCAACCCTTTTATCATTCGAGTTGCCCTTTTCTGCACTTTTTCCAAAGCTATAATATCCTTTTTAAGGTGTGGTGCCCAGAACTGCACACAGTATTCCAAATGAGGTCTCACCATTGATTTATATAGGGGCATTATTATATTGGCTGATCTGTTTTCAATACCCTTCCTAATAATCCCCAGCATAGCATTGGCCTTCTTTATTGCAGTCACACACTGTCTCGACATTTTCAGTGAGTTATCCACTACAACTCCAAGATCTCTCTCTTGCTCAGTCTCTGCCAGTTCAGACCCCATCAATGTGTATTTATATTTAGGATTTTTGGCTCCAATGTGCATCACCTTGCACTTGGCCACATTGAACCCCATTTGCCATGTTGACGCCCACTCGCCCATCCTTGACAGATCCCCTTGGAGTGCCTCACAATCCTCACTGGTTTTCACCACCCTGAACAACTTTGTATCATCCGCAAATTTAGCCACTTCACTGCTTACTCCCATCTCCAAATCATTAATGAACAAGTTAAAAAGCAGTGGACCAAGTACTGATCCCTGCGGTACCCCACTGCTTACCACCCTCCACTGAGAAAATTGCCCACCTACACTCACTCTCTGTTTTCTATGAACTAGCCAGTTTTTGATCCATAAAAGGACTTGTCCTTCTATCCCATGATTTTTGAGCTTACTTAGGAGCCTTTGATGAGGAACTTTATCAAAAGCTTTCTGGAAGTCAAGGTAAATAATATCTATTGGATCCCCCTTGTCCACATGTTTGTTCACCCCCTCAAAGAACACTAACAGGTTAGTGAGACAAGATCTTCCCTTACAGAAACCGTGCTGAGTCTGCCTCAATAGGTTTTGTTCATCTATGTGCCTACTAATTCTTTCCTTAATAATGGTTTCCACCAATTTACCCGGTATCGACGTCAGACTGACTGGCCTGTAATTTCCCGGATCTCCTCTGGAACCCTTTTTAAAGATGGGAGTGACATTAGCTACCTTCCAATCCTCAGGAATGGAGGCAGATTTTAAGGAAAGATTACATATCTTTGTCAGGAGATCTACAAGTTCACATTTGAGTTCTTTCAGAACTCTCGGATGTATGCCATCTGGGCCTGGTGATTTTTCAGTTTTTAAGTTGTCTATCAGTTTTAGGACCTCCTCTCTCATCACCTCAATCTGACTCAGGTCTTCCAACACCCCTCCTGAAATCAGTGGTTCTGGAGTGGGCAAGCACTTCTCATCTTCCACAGTGAAGACGGAGGCAAAAAATGCATTTAGCTTCTCAGCCATTTCCCTATCATCCTTCAATACTCCTTTTACCCCTTGGTCGTCCAAGGGCCCCACTGCCTCCCTGGCTGGTTTCCTGTTTCTAATGTATTTGAAGAAAGTTTTATTGTTGGTTTTTACGTTTTTTGCTATATGCTCCTCATATTCCCTTTTTGCCTGCCTGACCTCAGACTTGCATTTTATTTGCCATAGCCTGTGTTCCGTTTTATCAGCCTCACTGTGACTAGCTTTCCACTGCTTAAAGGAATTCTTTTTACTTTTTACAGCCTCCATTACTCTGTTTGTTAACCATGCAGGCTTTTTCCTATACCTGTTTGTGCCTTTCCTAACCTGCGGAATATATATTTTTTGAGCTTCTAGGATCGTAGTTTTAAATAGATCCCAAGCTTCCCCAATTGTTTTGACCCTTTCTACTTTTCCTTTCAGTTTCCTCCCCACGTGTCCCCTCATATCAGAGAAATTACCCCTTTTAAAGTTAAAAATGGTTGTGTGAGTCTTTTTGGCCAATTCTCTATTTGTACAAATGATGAACTCAACAACATTATGATCACTGTTTCCAAGCGGTGCAATCACTTTTACATCTCTCACCAGGTCTTGAGTGTTACTTAGGACCAAATCAAGGATCGCCTCTCCCCTGGTAGGTTCCGTGACCATCTGCTCCATAGCACAGTCATTTAGAGTGTCTAGAAACTCAATCTCTTTTTCCCGACTAGAACACATATTGACCCAATCAATGTGTGGGTAGTTAAAATCACCTATTATTACACAGTGTTTTTGTCTAGTTGCTATCTTTAAGGCATTCATCATTTTATAATCCTCCTCTATCTTTTGATCTGGTGGGCGATAACAAACTCCCAGTGTTAAGTTTCCTTTTGGCCCCCCTATTTCAACCCATAGAACTTCCAGAAGCGAATCCAATTCACTTAGCCTCTCAATCTTTCTAGACTTTATACCCTCTCTGACATACAGAGCTACCCCACCTCCAACCCTTCCCCCCCTATCCTTCCGATATAATATATAACCGGGAATCACTGTGTCCCACTGATTTTCCTCATCCCACCAAGTTTCAGAAATACCCACAATGTCTATTTTTCCCTCCGACACCAAGCACTCCAACTCCCCGATTTTACCTCGGACACTTCTAGCATTTGTATAGAAACAGCTGTAATTTCCCTTACAAGTTAAGCCTGCATCCTTCCTCTTGCTATCTCGAGTCGTTGTCCGGCAGTCCATGTCACCAGCCATGGCCTCTGTGGACAATTTCAATCCACCTCCCTGTAGAAAAGCAACCGTTACCCCCTCACCTCTCTCAGATGAGCCAACCCGAACCAGAGACTTTTCATCTCCTGTCGGCTTTCCCCCAATATTCAGTTTAAAAGCTGCTCTGCCACCTTTTTGATTTTAAGTGCCAGCAGCCTGGTTCCTTCTCGGGACAAGTGGAGACCGTCTCGCCTGTACAGCTCCCTCTTGTTCCAAAAAGTATCCCAGTGCCTAACAAACCTGAACCCTTCCCCCCTACACCATGTTGCATTGTTACTTTCTGTGGGGTTCAGTTGACCTTTGCTGACTCAGTTAAGACCATAGGGGTTATACTGGATCCAGCATTAATGCTGGAGAAGCAAGTTAATGCAGCTGCAAGAAATGCTTTCTTCTAACTCAGTTTAGCCTGGAAGATGGCCTTCTACCTTGACTTCACCCAAGCCATGGTAACATTGAGACTAAATTACTGAAATGCATTCCATGTAGCGGAGAACCACCAACTTCCTCACAAACCTACTGGACCACTCCAGTCGTCTCCTGATGCCCTGCTTTGGGTGCCCCCACTTTCTGAAATTAGTCAGGTAGTAAATCAGAAGATGGCCTTCTTGGTCATGGGACTAAAACTCTGGAACTATCTCCTCAGGGAAACTTGTCTGTCTCCTTCTGTTGCTATCTCCTGATGGTGGGTGAAGACTTTTCTTGCTTCATCTAGTGTTTCATCCATCCTGCCCAATGTTTTAATTGTTGTTTCTTATCTTTCGGTATTGAAGCATTGGTTTTAATGATGTGTTTTTCTTTGGTTTTAATGGCTTTTAAGGAATGTTTTTATTGTGTACTTTTTAATCTGATGGCTGCCTTGATGGCCTCAATGAGGGCAGAAAGGCAAGGTATAAATTTTGTAAATGAATAAATAAATACAATACGTAGACCTTCCCTCAAAGTCAGGTTGATGACTCCAGCTGGTGCAGACTGCAGCAGTTCATTTATTATCAGGAGCCAGGCGTTCTGCAGCCACTCACTACCTTGGCTGCCCATCATGGCCAAACAAGATGTGATGGCATCCTTGTGGCTGCCATGAGGTTGCCTCCACCATTTTAAAGTAATTTAAAATGCCAAGTTCGCTCGATCCAGATTCAGACCACAGTGTAATGGGCTGAGGCGCTCGTGTTTTCCCCCCAGCTCATTAAGAAGCGCTGAAATGGCTCCCCTACCCACGGCTGTTTTAACACTTGAAATGACATTGGTGGGGAAAGGCCACCACACTGATGTCCTGATCAGGATCAGGCCTTCACGGCATTTTTAAAGGACTGTAAAATGGCGGTAGCATCCTCGTAGCAGAAACGAGGACATAATCACTTCCAGTTTGGCCCTTGGATCAAGAAGACACAGGGAAAATCAGGGGGAGATGCGGGTCAAAATGCGACTGCACAGCAAACGGTGGGAAATGGAGCAGTACAAATGGGGGAAATGGGAGATTGAGTGCAGAACAACGGCTTTTGCAGAATCAGTCACACAGTACTACTATTGTTCTAATTTCTTGCAGCAGGTACCCCATTGGTACATGTGGATACCCTATGAAGCAAAATAGTGCCTTCTTCAGGGTCGTTTCATGATGGAAAAATAAAGCATGTAACAGCAATTTTGCAGCATTATAAGGCCATTAGGAAACGCAGGCAACGCATTGCTTTAGCAAGTAGGAAGACAAGATACAAGGACATAGACGCTTGCACACAGGCATGACCATATTAGGCGTTGCTAGGGCCCATTACTAAGGGAGATGTTAGCCTTGCTTTTATTTCTGTAATCAGACATTTAACACCTGTTGATAAACAGGAAAGCTTCGGCCTTCCCACAAGCTAGATGTGTGGTCAGCCAAGAATGTTGTGGTCTTGAAAAGTACAGAATGCTCAAAACACGCTGCCAATGTTTTCTAATAATCTTTCTGCTAAGAAATGACAAGGAAAATGATTTTTTTTATCACTCAGTAACTATATGAACCTGACTCCACCTTCATTTGGTGTGCAGCCCTGTTCAAAAGTGCCTCTCGGTGCTTGGCTGCACCTGGCGCCAAATAAACAACTGTTGACTCTCCTTGGGCGATTTCTCACTAGAGCTGCCTTGCAGCACAGCGCCGTTTGCCCCAACACAAACATGTCAATTTCACACCCGAGGCTGCGGGGCTGCATTTGACTCGGGGGTCTATCTCTCAGAATTCCCGCTACAAAAAGCAGCACGGGGGAGAAGTTTAAGCTCCCGGGCACCTGGGAATTGAGTCTGAGCATGCTGTTTATAGCACATGTCTGAGTGAAAGTCCTTGTGGTGGATCCAGACATGACTTAACATGTAGTTACATTCTTAGTATGGTTCCGGAATCCGGGAGATCCTTGGGCAAGAAATCTTAATCCTGGTTCACAAATGTAACAGAATAAGGTGGCAGTGGGGTGGCAGAGATTTGAAGTGATAAAATGGATCTTCATACTGCAGGTAGAGGTTCATGAAGATCAGATTTGGGAATGCTCTCTTTAGTTAAAAACTAACCACTGGTCCTTTGCTGATTCACTGCCCAGTCTGCCCAAACAATATAAATTGACCACGGGTGGCACATGGGTGGACGAGGCAGTGAGCGTGGTCTCTGTGTGTGGTTGCCTCCAAGACTGAGTTTAAGGTTGGCTGTGAGGTCCCTCTGCGTTGTGCTGTGAATGGCATGGGAGAACTGGCCCCCTCTTGCACTGCTTGCTTCCTGGCTTCACTGGGCTGCAAAGCCCCTCTACACCCTGCTGTGGAGCCAGTGACAGTGGTATGGGAGGATCCGCCCCCAGCTGGTTCTAGCTTTTAAAAATCTGCTTCTTATATCTTCCAGATGGCCTGGAATTGAAAGCATGCCCAGTATGAGACACTTTGGTGTGTCACCTGTATGCATATCTGACGGAAGTGCTATCAAAGCAAATAAAAAGAAACCGTTTCAAAGAGAAGGAGTATGTAACTTACAGGATTACAGGGCGTGTTGGCTGATTCATTCTTCCTAAATTCTTGTGTTGCATGGGAGAATTCCTAAAGTTAATTCAGTAATTAGAGCATATGTATTTTGCCCCAGTGTGTTCATTCAGTTCATTTGCATCTTAGTGGATTGGTTTCACAATGGAAATGAGAACATGTCATTTGGAGTGTCCAAATCCAAGGAGAAATTTTGGCAGAAAAAGGTTGGAAAGTGAAAATACTGTCCTGCCTCCAATAGGTAAAGGTTTCCCTTGTCCGAAAGCCAGTCGAATCCGACTCTAGGGATGCAGTGCTCATCTCCGTTTCCAAGCTGAAGAGCCAGCGCTGTCCAAGTATGTTTCTGTGGTCATGTGGCCAGCATTACTAGATGCCAAGGTGCACAGAACGCTGTTACCTTCCCACCGAAGTGGTCCCTATTTATCTACTTGCAATTTCTTGCTTTCAAACTGCTAGGTTGGCAGGAACCTGCCTCCAATAGGAACCTACAAACAAGACTGGCAGCACAAACCTAAAAGGACGATAAATACAGTAAACAAACAAACAAACAAGCAGTGTTACTTCTAATTACATGGATTTAGAAGGGTGTAATACTGCTTACAATTGCAATGTAAGAATACTTTTGTTGTTATGAATAGAGTCACTGTGATCAGTTAACTGTTCTGATAAAACTCTCAAATACAGGACTTAAAACTTAACTTAAAATTCTCCCCCCCCCCCGAGATTTAATAATATGACAAAATAAATTAGATGGAAAAACATGATCTAACATCCAGGTAATTCTTAACTTTCGTGGGTTCTTTTTGTTGAAATCAAAGCAAAAGTTAAGCGTTATCTAAGCCTTAATGCAAGAGGATCATAGAATAGGTTTAATGTGTCTGAGCAATGTAAATTTTTGGATAAGTGGCATCAATTCGCAGGCCAAATTCTCCACCATAGGAGGGGAAAAAAACACCCAAATGATACCGAGACAAGGTTTATAAGTCAACTGAGTTGAAATAGGAGTTCTTTTGAATAGAAGATTTCTTGGAGTCAGGGGAAATGGCATATACTTCAGTCATTACTACTGGAATATTTGGGGAGTTCTCTGTTTAATATGGCTACTTCTGTCCAGTGAAGGCTTGTTGTGTTTTTTTTAAGTTGAGTATTAACTATTTGTGATCCACCAAGCCCAAGCAATAGCCATGCATTGTCAGGAATTTAATACCCCCCATCCTTTCACAGTCTCACAGTGTAACCCTAAACAGAGCTATACCCTTCCAAAACCAATGAAATCAATGGGGTTATAAAGGTGTAATTCTGTTTAGGATTGCACTGCCAGGTAGGCAGCAAATGCAGAAATTTTATGGAGGACTGTCATATATGTAATACAGCCATTATCACTATCCATCAACAGGATCAACCCCAACTAGAATAGTGTTTTCCTGGCATTATCTGCTGTAGTTTCTGCAAGGGCATGGAAAATACGTAAAGCATTTTTTCTTATCTTCATTATGTTGTATGCTAGATTGGTGTTCAATCTCTGCCGTATATGTACGGAATGGTAAATTCCATTTCATTGTATCTGAGGAAGTGTGCGTGTACACAAAAGCTCATATCTTGAATAAAACTTCGTTGGTCTTAAACATGCCACTGGACTCAAACTTTGTTCTACTGCTTCAGCCCAACACCGCTAGCCACCTGGATGCAAATCTGAGCCTATCTCCACTGAATTGCTTTCTATAGGATGCACCCTCAGATAGCACATCAGATGGTATAGTACAATCAAAGTCATGGATTGCAGATATCTAGGAGCAGAGTGTTACATGCACATCCAGATGTACATCTGTGTGTGGATGCTGTTTATCAGCATAGTATTATTTTCACTGAAATGTGCACCTGGATATGTAGCTGATTGCACATTCTACTGGAAGTCCATCTGCAGTGGTATGTGCATTTAGATGCACAATCCATTTAGCTTGGGTCCAATATGTGACTCATGACATGTATCCTTCCAGGTCAAATCCCCAGGTTATTAAAAGATTGCTTATGGCCTGGTTGACTCTCTTCATCCTTGGACGTTCCGTGAAAGTCTTGAGCACAGGGCCATCCATACCTAGAGGGGCTGGGAAGCATCCATGCCTAGAGGGTTTGAGATTTAGGCTGCCGCCTCTTAGCAGTATTACTTGCTCAGTGGCTCTTCAGCCGGTGCAACTTCCTCATTTTTTAAATCGCAGAGGGGCAGTCCACCATTACCATCAAACAAGGGGTACCGGCACACCTGATCTGTGTCTAGGTCTATGTGTAGTCAAGTGCTACTGAAGGCAGGCCAAGGGACAGTTCCTTAATTAAGGCTGCAATCCTAAGAACACGTTCCTGTGAATGAATCTGATTGAATAGTATTGGACTTAACTTATGAGTAGACCTGAGTAGAGCTGCGGTGGCTCAAGTGGTTAAGACGCTGAACTGCAGGCTGTGGAAGGTCGGTAGTTTAGCAGTTCGAGACCCGAGTGTGCCGCATGACGGAGTGAGCTCCCATCTCTAGTTCCAGCTCCTGCCAACCTAGCAGTTTGAAAGCAAGAAATTGCAAGTAGATAAATAGGTACCACTTCAGTGGGAAGATAACAGCGTTCCGTGCGATTTGGTGTTTAGTCATGTCGGCCACATGACCACGGAAACGTCTTCGGACAGCGCTGGCTCTTCGGCTTTGAAATGGAGATGAGCACCGCAGCCCTTCAACTGGCTTTCGAGCAAGGGAACCTTTACCTTTACCTTAGACCTGCTTAGAATTGCTCCCCCCCTGTACAGTTTTATATACTACAAAAGATAAACTAGAAGCACAAGAAAAGATAATCCGATTGAGGATTTCCATGGATGGAAAGGGAGGGATGATTTTCACCAATTCCCCCTCCTGCTGCAGACCTCCAGTTCTCCCTTCAATGTTGTTCCTAGAGGTCCCCCCTCTCTCAGGAGCACTGGTTTTGGGAGCATTTTGGCTATAGCAGGAGATAAGAAAATACCCTGTGGATTCAGGCAGTAGGTTTCACTTTTCAAATCAACCCATGAACATTCAGTGCAAATACCCCTTTTCTTAATCAGATAGTTCGTTTCTGTTTGCTACTTTCCTTAAAGGCTATAACGTACTGGGTCCAGACGTGTTGATAAGTGAAACAGCTCATAGTTTATTTCAGCTCGGGAAAACAAGACAAGGTAAGCAGGACCGGAGGCCTGTTTATATTCCCATAGTGAACCACACTCAAACACACACCCACACCCGTGATAGGATTATTTACAGTGCACATGCATTCTATAGGTCCTCTAGGATCCTGACCGCCCGATTTGGTGCGTTCTAGGATTCGTGCTGGCTATTGTCTTGGAGAGCGAAGCGTAAGCCGTTCACATGGCTGGGTGAGGACCCGACCGCATGCGTGGTCTATGTAAGAACACAACAAAGGCAATGCCATTTTTTGTGTGCATGTGTTGTAGTGATATATCAGGATGGCAGAACCATAAGAAACACCCATGGCCACCTTTTCCCCCTCTGGCATAGATGCCATGTCACTTATTGGCTCCTTCCCACTGCTGAGAACTTGTTTCCATTGGCTGGACAGTCCACCCCCCTCCCCTTTTTGAATCACAAGTGGTTTAGTATTTTAGTTTAGTTTAGCAAAGTTTGCAAAGATCATGGTTCAGTATTCAGTACTGGTTCTCCAGGAGGAAGGTTACTTGGGGAAATAACAGTCACCTAGGGATGCCAGCCTCCAGGTGGGACCTGGGGATCCCCCAGAATTACAGTTCATCTTCAGACAACAGAGATCAATTCCCCTGGAGAAAATTGACGTTTTGGAGGGTGGACTTCTGCAGTGGAATAAGTGAGGCAAAATTAAAGAGCAGGGCTGGAACTGGAGCTCTAAAATGAGACTGAAAAAGACAGGCACGGTCAGGGCCTCAGAAAACAACACTGTTGTGTCCGCTGACCGCCACATGAGGCCAGCGCACACTCCTGAGCTTCAGTCAGGAATAACAATGGGGACTAGGATCCTAGTCCCTCCACTGGAGGGGAACCAATGGGACCTTGGCGGGAGATTCAAACCCGCCAATGGGATCCAGGGGGTGTCCCCTGGGTGTGTATATAGTTGGCCAGCCGGCCGTTGTTCTTTGTCTTTGTCATGTACCAGTAAAGTATGCTGATCACTACATCAGTCTCCCTGCTTACTTAATGCGTCTAACCCACTACACTTCAAACACTTTGTGAAAGAAAAATTAACAAAATCTAGTTCTTGAGAGATCTTCAAGAATATCCTTCATGCAGCTAATTTTCTGCTGGGATACTGCTACATACTAGAGGGAAGAAGGATTACAAAGGTATAGCCTGGGGGAGCACAGAAAGAAAAGCAGCAAAAGGCAGGTGGCTTGTTCTGAGTCTTTTTCATGGACGTTGCTGGAAAAGCCTGAGAGGTGTTGTACAGCCTGTGTTACACTGCTAGGTTTTGCAGTCTTGCGCACAAGCCACACAACTTGGCAGTATTGCAAAGCGGATGGGGGACACCAAAGGCTCTCTTTGCCCAGGGAGCTATTTATCCTAGGGCCAGCCCTGGTTCTTTCCTGATGTGTTCAATTGATATTTGCAGGGAAGTTTCACATGGGGAATCATTGAAAATGTGACCTCCCCATCTACAGCTCATTTGCCACATTAGGATCCTGTCACTTTGATCTGCTGCATGTGATGACTAGACCCAACTGACCTGATCTGAGGGGTTTTGGGGGTCCCCATTTTAACTCTGTGTTTGCAGGCTTTTCAGCCATGTGGTTCTGAGCAGAGAGGTGGGAGCTGGAATTATGAGGGTCATTCTGAGATTAGTGTTCATTTTCTACAGGAGATGAACACACAAAACCGCCTTTTACTGAATTAGACCCTTGGTCCATCAAAGTCAGTATTCAGACTGGCAGCAGATCTCCAGGGTCTCAGGCAGAGGTCTTTCACATCACCTACTGCCAGATCTTTTAACTGGAGATGCTGGGGATTGAACCTGGGACCTTACGCAAACCAAGCAGATGCTCTGTCACTGAGTCCCTTCTTTTGTTATGTACTTCAGGGTGGCTGTGGTTTTAATTTGAGGAATGCTAAACCCCTTCCCTGCCAGCCATTTTTCTATTCAAAACTGTCCCCTCCAAAACTGTCGCCGCCCCCATCCACAGGGTTTCAGATTTGTGTTTCCAAGGATAATTATGCATCTGATACCTTGTAGGAGGGGGAAACAGCCCTGGGAAGGGAATTTGAGAGGAAAAATGGCCAGTGGGGATAAGGTTAAGAAAGCCTGTTCCTTGGCTTCTCAATTCAAAACTGCAGGCCCTCATTATGTGCATTTGCAGGTAATATATGCGTAGCCTCTTAATTGCTATTACTTAAATTAATGGGACTTCAAAGTGTTTGACATTGACTGGATCAAGCCTACTGTAATTTAAATTGCTATGTATAATCTCATTTGACAAGTGCTCAAGGTATACCTGAAAAGAGCAAATACAGACTTACACAGTAAAAATACCCGGCAGACACTTGAAATGATTGATACAGAAGAAAATGCGGAATGTGAAAAGGGAGAGGGAGAAAAACACCAAGTGTTTACATGGCATCCATACAATTCTGTATCCCAAGGGTTACCACAGCCCAATCCTGTGCATGTCTACTCTGATAGAAGTGTCATAATGTTCAGTCTCAAATGTTCAGTCTTCAGCCGCCCTGAGCCTGCGGGGAGGGTGGGATAGAAATCCAAATAAATAAATAAATAAATAAATATGCATGAGATTACAACCTGGGTTGTACATGTGAAACCAAAGGATAGTTAACCAGATGAGAAGGGGAGCAGTTGTT
Organism: Gekko japonicus; assembly: GCF_001447785.1. Lineage (NCBI taxonomy): Eukaryota > Metazoa > Chordata > Lepidosauria > Squamata > Gekkonidae > Gekko > Gekko japonicus. The sequence continues at coordinate 353,710 of NW_015172576.1, forward strand.
CATATCACTTGATCTGATTTCACACCCGACTTGCTAAGGAAGGAATTCAGCATTATTAGAAGTTCAGTGAAAATTCCATGGCCAATAGGTATGAACTGGAAACCAACCACTCCAAAAATTAGAGGCAGCAAAGATTCTGCACAATTGTATGCTTGGAAATTCATCTGTATGTAAAAAGGTTCCCTTGCTCGAAAGCCAGTCGAATCCGACTCTAGGGTTGCGGTGCTCATCTCCGTTTCAAAGCCAAAGAGCCAGCGCTGTCCAAAGACGTTTCTGTGGTCATGTGGCCGGCATGACTAAACACCAAGGCACACGGAACGCTGTTACCTTCCCACCGAAGTGGTACCTATTTATCTACTTGCAATTTCTTGCTTTCGAACTGCTAGGTTGGCAGGAGCTGGAACTAGAGACGGGAGCTCACTCCGTCATGTGGCACCTGGGTCTTGAACTGCTGAACTACTGACCTTTCACAGCCTGCAGTTCAGCGTCTTAACCACTTGAGCCACCGCAGCTCCCTCATCTGTATGAGGGCCAGACTAAAACATGACCCAGAAAATCCATTGTGAGGTTGCCCAACATTTCCTTGGATCTAGGACAGGATGCTATCGGATAGGGGTGGTTAGTCCTGTCCCTGCCATTTTCCAGATAGAGGTCACCTCACAGCAAGCTGCTATAAGTTGCAGAAGTAACAAATATCAGGAACCTAGAAAGTTCAAGGATCAGTGAGGGGAGCAGTATATTTACTGATGGGTTTGATATTTTATGCCAATAAAGGTATTGTATTTGTATTTGTACTGATGGGTGGCGGGGGTGGTGTGGGGGAAAGCAGGGCTGTGCTGCAAGTCATTTACCATGCTAAGTTCTATTTATGTCAATTTAGAAATAAAATTAAAATGTTTCTGTTATGACACATTAGGTTGTATATATGGGTCTGAGTATGTGTGAGGGCCCGTATTACAAGTTTATATCGTGCCCACGGAAATGGCTCTGGGTACTGGTAGGGTGTGCGTGTGTAAAGTGCGATCAACTCACAGCTGACTTACAGCAACCCTGTAGAGTTTTCAAGGCAAGAGCCATTCAGAGGTGGTTTGCCATCGCCTGCCCCCACGTCATGTCACTGGTATTCCCTGGAGGTCTCCCGTCCACATACTGGCCAGGGCCAACCCTGCTTAGCTTCCAAGATCTGATGAGATCGGGCTAAGCTGGGCCATCCAGGTGAGGGTACTTGTATTGCACCTGTCTTTTTTCTTAACAGCTTCATGGGGTATTTTTATTGAGGCAAGGGCATGTGGGTTCTGCCCTCCCCACAAAAGTATGGTACCATTCCACCTTGACCTTCCCCGAGCTGTTTGTCCATATTACAGAAAACATCATATGTGTTCACAGAAGTTCTACATACCTTGAAACCCATTTGTTTTTTTGAAGAAGGACATTTTAAAGTTCATTTATCACTCAGCTTTATTAGCAGGTCCTTTTTTCATACCTGGAAAACAGGAACAGTAGATGCTGACTTTAGCACAGTTCTTTGTTATGATCTTGGCGGGAGGAGACTAAACAGAATCTGAACTGAACAGAGTTTGTTTAGAGACTCTGGAGTTAAATATTTATTTAAAGCATGCTTTGTGGTTTTGCTCTACTGAAAGGAGCTTTGTGCACGGGGGGAGGGGGCTATTTTGCAGCTAGGAAATAGAAGAAACCTTCCTCCTGAAGAGACCCATTATATAGTTGTGGGTGGCAGAAATTGATGGGATAGAACTCAGCAGTGAGCAGCAACAACAGAACACAGGAAGTGGACAGAAGAACTGCTGCAGCCAATCAAAGGAAGTCCATCTTGTTTAGCATCCTGAATCTGCTTCCAGCCATCAGACGCTTCTGAGAAGTTTGCAAGCAAGGACTGGAGGCAATGGGTTGGATCACATTTAAATTTCCACATGTGCAAAGGGGGCAGTTTTTACCAATTACCCCCCCCTCACAGCAGCCCCAAACAACCCCTAAAATGCTGCTCCTGAGGGATAGGGAACCCCATGGAATAACTGTGGAGGGAATTGGAGGTCACCCATGGGAAAAGGGATTGCCATGACCACAGAAATTTAGGTAGGATCCAAGCCCATTGCTCTCCCCTATTGTTTGTCCCCAGGTTCTGGTATTTAGTACTGCTTCCAAACATGAAGAAGAAGAGAAGAAGAGACTGAAACTCCTTTCCCTTCCCCTCCACAACAGCAGGAGTTAGTTCAGGTTTGCCTCAAGGAGAGTGCAGTGAGAGTTCAGTTCTGCCTTAGGGAGAGAACAGGGAGAGCTTAGGTCTGACTCAGAAAGAGCAGACAGAGTGAAGGGTAGCTCTTCTTGGCAGTGTGGCAGAGCGGGTTGGCTCTACTTCTGATGGAGAATAGAGTAATAAGCAGACCTTGTACCATTTAGTTTGACTCTTGGAAAAGGGCAGGCTGTGTGTGTGTGTGTGTGTAATCCTGTGTGTGTGAGAGGATTCAGCTGAGTGTCTAATCAGTAAAAGCCTGTTTGTACCTGAAAACATTAGGGAAAATTCAAACTACTCCCTGAAGCCATAACTAGTTTAAATTAATGCGCCTCAACCAGGTCTCTCCTTTGTCTACCTAAGACCTGTGCTGCTTGTCTGTTCTTTGAAGCCAACTTGTAAATAAATAAATCTTCTGTGTTGATAATATACAGTTCCTGCCAGTGTTCCCTCTAAGCTGAGTTAGAGCTAGCTCACAGTTTTTTACCCTCTGGCTCACACATTTTTGTCTTAGCTCAGGAAGGATGGCTCCAGAGCAAACTAATTCATACAGCAGCCAAATCGCTCGCTCACAGCTTTAATGCCAGTAGCTCACAAAGTAGAATTTTTGCTCACAAGACTCCAAAGCTTAGAGGGAACATTGGTTCCTGCCCCAGTGATCTCCATATTCTATTTGTACACCACAAAACTTACCTCACGGCAGCAAACCCTAAGCCTAGACACTTGCTGCCTTTAGAACACCTGGTAACTGACAGGGTTTATCATTTCAAACAAAACTACTACCCCCAAAATGAGGAGACTGTGTGGGAGAGGCAATTCATTCATTACATTTCAGTGATACCACTTGAGTGGAGAAGTATTACTGAGAATGTATTCTTTTAATGAATACAAAGAATTTTGCACCATTTTTCTGCCAGCAGGACACCCTGTGTTACTGCTTGGCAAAGACTCCAATGTGTACTGATGACATTGTTTCCTTACATTTGATTAGGGTTGCCAAGTACTTACCGCAATCCGGCGGGGGACACATGCTTCCCAGCTGGAACATTTCTCCTTGTAACGCACCATGCCATCGCCAAGAAATGACACTGGGCGACGCTCTGGCAATGGGGCGACCGAACATAGCTTCATAAGGGGAGATGCCTGTTCTCTTGCAAGGCAAACAGTGAAGACGGAATAGGACCAGAGGTAAGACCTTGTCCCAAGTTAGGGGGGTTTGCGGAGGCTAGCCTTCAAGGTCCTGTTGGCGCCTTCTACAGATCCAGAACTTTCGGGATGGCATAAGTTAGCTTCCAATTGATGCCGAGGGCCTTGGCCACTTGTTGAGTTACTTGAGAAACGAACCCAGGCCCATTATCTGACGAGATGACCGCTGGGATTCCGAAGCAAGGTAAGAGGTGGTAGAGCAGAGCTTTAGCGACCTCAGAAGCCTTTTCAGTGGCAGTTGGAAAAGCTTCAATCCAGCCAGTGAATGAACACACAAAGACCAGGAGGTATTTCTTCCTGGCTACCTGGGGCATTTCAGTAAAGTCCACAACTAGGCAAGTCATTGGTGCAGGGTCAACGGTCTGGATTCCTGGAGGCCTGTGAGGACCTTCGCGGGGATTATTCTGAGCACAGGTAGTACACTTGGAGTTCACTTCCTTTGCTAGGGCATGGGCTCGGTCCAGGTGTGCCCAGCGGGTTATGGCTTTTACCATTGCAGTCTCTCAAAAGTGGGTGTTGTCGTGTAGAGTGGTCATAACCTCACGACCTAAGTTAGCTGGAATCCATACTTTGCCTCCTGGAATATGCCACCAGCCAGTGGGACTCAACTCTTCCCCCTGTAGTTTGATCCAATCTATTTCTTCTTTGCTATAGCGGGGGGTCCAGGTATTCACGGGGCTGCAGAACACTGGACAGGAATGCACATATAAGTCCACACTTGGTCTAGGGCTTGACTTTCTTCTGGCCTGAGAGGTCGCCCAGGGCCTGGGACTTGCACCAGGGCATTCGGGGGCTTTGGGGAATCTTCGAGGGCCGCTTTCTTTGCCCATAGATCTGCTTTTGCATTGCCTCGGGCGACAGGATCGGTTTTCTTCTGGTGGCCTCGGCAATGAATGATGGCGACAGCTTTGGGTAGCTGGACAGCCTCCATAAGGTGTTGCAGGGTGACCGAGATGGTCGAGGAAGCTACTGCCATCACAAAAGAATGTAAGGTCAGCTTCAAAAATAGGCTGGTCCTGGAGATCCAGCCGGGAGGAAAAGATGTGGTCAGTGGTAACTATGCAGTCATGGTCCACCTTTTCCTCAATCCCAGGGAGGAAGGTAGCTGGATTGAGAGTAGTAGCCGGGGCTAATTCATTTCCATGCTGTTTTTAGTTTTAACAGAATCATGCTAGAGTATTTGGGTCTCAGTTCTGGAAGATCTCTGGTGAATTCTTGGGGTCAGATGCTTTCCTAGCGAGGTGGGGTGTCAAGGAAGGGCAATTGCTGGGGAACTGGGTCCGATAGCAGAAGTCACTGAGGAGCTCAGAAACATCTGGACCACATGTTCTGTAATACACCATATGGACTTTCCTTTCCTATCAACTGCACTTATAAATCACAGGTGAAAGAACCAGATGCCAGTTTGACCAAAAATACATTATTGTATTTGAAAAAATAGACGTTTGCTTGTTTACCTGTGAGTTACCAGGGCAGAAAACTGTGTGATGCATTTAGAAGAAGAAGAGGAGGAGGAAAAGATTGGATTTATATCCCGCCCTTCACTCGGAGTCTCAGAGCATTTACAAACTCCTTCCCCTTCCCCTCCCCACAACAGACACCCTGTGAGGTAGGTGGGGTGAGGTGAGAGAGCTCTGAGAGAACCGTTCTTTCAAGGACAGCTCTGACAGAACTATGGCTTGCCCAAGGTCATCCAGCAGCTGCATGTGGAGGAGTGGGGAATCAAACCTGGTTCTCCCAGATTAGAGTCTGTGCACTTAACCACTACACCAAACTGGTTCTCTTCCACACAGATTAAAGATTCATACCGGTGGTCTCTTTCCAGAAGCTCCAAAAGTCCTGCACGAGAGAGACCAATGACCTAATGCTACAGCATATTTTTTTTTGCTAAAACACAACACCTAAAACTTTAAAACCATCACAACTTCCAATGATCAACTGAAAAAGAAGAGTTGTGTATTGGAGGGAAAGGGGATAGGGGGTTTCCCAGAATGGGCAGGGAGTCCAATACGGCCTTTAGAATGTTGTTTAGACAGGCAGTAGAAAATAACAAGAGTCCAGTTGCACCTTGGGAAATAATGGCCAGTAATAAAATTTAGAAGTTATAACTTGATAGTATTGTTACTGGTGTTATTTGTAACTTTATTTGTTGTTTTTTCTTTATGGTTCTCTCCTTTCTGTGTGGTCTGTGAAAGAGGACTGTGACACTTTATTGAGAATTTTAGCTGCCCTTGCCCTAGGGCTGCCAGGTCCCCCAGGGGGGCGGGGGGTTGCTCGCTCAAGGGCCCCCGACCCGCTGGCCCGGATCCGGCTGGTGGGGGGAACCCTGCCCCCAAAGTGCCCAGATACAGCCAATATGCCCAGCGCCTGGGGGGGACACTCTAGCATTTGGCCTGCAGACTCTATGGTATCATAGAGTTTTCAAGCCAAATGCTAGAGTGTGCACTGGTGATGTGCCTAGCGTGATGACGTCACCTCTGGGTGACGCCATCGCGGCACATGTGCACAACTGTCCCATACCAGGAACTTCTCCCCTTCACCTCAGTAGGTAAGAGACCTGGCAACCCTACCTTGCCCCCTTGTCAATTCTTCTTAACCCATGGTAGTTCATTTTTGTTTGGTTGTTCCCTGGAAGCCAGATTTTAAAGGACAGATATAGTTTACTGCATCCCGCACTTAGTGTTTGGTTGTCACTGTGTTTCTGAAGTTCAGTCAAGTTTTTTCATCCAGCTGTCTTTTTGTTTCATTAGCCTGGATATCGAGAGCAATTTTAAATAGTTATGACGACTGCACTGCTAGAGCCTTTGTTGATGTGTTTTAAGGGCCTTTTTAAATGTTTCTCCACATGCTGCCAGCAAACTGCATTTTTATGAGCCTTTTTTGATATTGGTGGTATTGTGCTTTGAGAAGACATTAAATAAAATCTAACAACAACAACAACAACAATAAAAAGAGTCCAGTATCACCTTAGAGACTAAGAAAATTTGTGGCAAGGTATGAGCTTTCATGAGTCACTGCTCACTTCTTCACTGCCACAAATTTTGTTAGTCTTTAAGGTGCTACTGGATTCTTGCACTTTTCCACTGCTACCCACCTTGTTTAGACAGGCAGGGTTTGGATGCTGTTCCTGTAAAAACCAGTAACATTTTAATGCTTGTCTGGTCAGTGTTTCCAAGTCTGAATGTGCATACGGAAGCTTATACCTTGAATAAAACTTTTTTGGTCTTAAAGGTGCCACTGGACTCAAACTTCGTTCTGCTGCTTCAGACCAATATGGCTACCCACCTGAATCTAACCTCTTAGAAAATGTACTTGGTAAAAGCCAAACATAGAGCTCTTCCCAGCTGTAGTAACTTGTGTCATCTATCATACCGAAGTGAGAAGAAAGTGTCATGATTATAAGTAAACTTAAGTGTGTAACTGTGATTCCAGTGTTCTTATCTACTTATATAACTCATGACAGACTCTGTACGATCTAGAGTAAAAGGATCCTAATTGGTTTCAGCTCTGTTCTGTTTTTAAGGGCCAGACTAGACATGAACATAGGGCTGCCAAGTGGGGGCGGGTGGTGGGTAAACCCCCGCTTTGGAGGCCCGATTTCCACCACAGGAAGTGATGCAACCACGTAGATCACTCTATGGTTTCCCCTCCAACGATTGGGGCCACGCCCCCAACATGCTCTATGTCGTGCGTCACTTCCTGTGACATTCTGGCGCCGCACGTCCCTCGGCAGCTCCCGGACCCCGGCGACGCTCCCCCGCCGGTGAGTCTAATCGACTTGGCAACCCTACATGAACGGCATCCTTGTGGTTGCCATTTGAAAGTAGCATTGCCAGTTTCCAAGTGGCACCTGGAAATTGATCTCCAGACTACAGAGATCAGTTCCCCTGGAGAAAGTGGCTGCTTTGGAGGGTGCACTCTATGACATGATGCCCCACTGAGGTCCCTGCCCTCCCCAAACCCTCCCCTTGCCAGGCCCCATCTCCAAAATCTCTAAGTATATCCCAACCTAGAGCTGGCAACCCTCTTTTAAAGTGATTTTAAAATGCTGTGAGGGCCCAATTCTGACAGGGCCCACAGTGTGGCGTTCTTGTCCCCTCTCACACCTTTTCAAACTACTGGGGGGGGGGGGGGAATGCAGTTATTTTGGCACTTGATGAGGCTCAGTGGGGAAGAAGATCCCTCAGGCTCCTGTGCTGTGGGCCCTATCAGGATTGGGCTCTTGCAGTATTTTAAAATATCTCGAAACGGTGATGGCATCCTTGTAGCAGTTATGAGGACACTGTCACATCTACTGACTGATCCTGTATAAAGGAAAATAAAAATGAAAGAAATCTACTTTGCCTCACACTTCTAAAGCTGAAGGTGGACCTTTTGAAAAAAGAAAAAGGAGGGTGTGGGTGGTGAGAAACTTCACAACCTTCCAGCCTGAGGGACTTGCTTTAAGGTGGTTAAATATGAAATGTGAAAGGCTTGGACTTTGGGTTGTGACAGCCCTTTCCAGAAGAAAATGTATTATGTGTCATTTGCCATTTTAAGAGAAAATCCCTTGACACAGTGGAAGTTTCTAGGCCTTTGTAAAGTAAAAATAAACATCTGTTGTCATGCTACTAAATTTATGTTGTTCAATGAACATTTCTCCACTCAGTCCCTGTGGCAACCATTCTTTGTACCACCACCGGATTGCTTTGGGGAAATTTAAAGAAATCAGGAACCGATGAATTACTATAGTGTTAAAATGTTATAACAATCTATCTGTCAGGTCCTCTGAGTTCCCAACTTTCAAACGAGATTGAATAGACAGATCATTATAACATTATAATTCTATAACAATATATGAATTGCCAGTTTGTTTAAAAAAAACAACCACAGCAGAAACCAGGCCATGGACTAGGCTTGCCAAGTCCCCGCCCCAGAGGCCCGTTCCCCGCCACTGGCGGATCAGGACCCGGGGGAGCCCCACCCCGACGTGCACGTCACCCGGAAGTGACACGACCACGCCGGGCACGCTGGGGGCGGGGCCATGGTCATCCGAGGGAAAACTCTATGGTTTTCCCTCGGATGGTCGTGGCCCCGCCCCCAGCATGCCCAGCGTCGTCACGTCACTTCTGGGTGACGTGCGTGCGGTGCACACACGCGCTCCAGATGCCAGCTGGGAGTCCCCCGCTGCGGCGCACCACCCGACTTGGCAACCCTACCATGGGCAGAACATCAATCAGTCTTTATTACAGCCTGCAGGCCATTCAGAAACAGAAAAACACTATTAAAATATTAATAATTTATGTAAAATCTAAGCATACATCTTCCATTAAGTTTAAGGGTTAACCAAGAAGTAGATTATATGTTAACTCTGTTCCATATTTTCATTGCAGACAAGTGGGAGTTAGTGTGGACTATCTGCCTGCAGCTAGTTCAAGGGAAGGTTTGTGTGAAGCTGCGTACTTCCTTCCAAACTGAGGAACTAAGCTCCACTTTTCTCCTCCTCCCTTCCAGCCTTAACAGATGTTTTCATTTCTCATCTGTGCCATGGTGTGTGCAATGGAAGGAAAGGGGGATTATGGTATGGAGAGGACTGGCAAGATTCTTGTTGCATCACTGCTTGTATGCCAATGCAATGAAAGGAAAGGGGGCAGGGTGGTGGCACGATGAGTGAGTGGCATGGAAAGGGGGTGTAAAAATTAATTTTCACCCCATTGGTTACTGCTTCTGCATCTGGGGCACTGTTTTGCACCCCTATGTAGAAGCAGCTACAGTTTACTAAACCACTCATGTTCAAGTCAAGTCCACATTCATTTTCCATGTCAGCCATAGACTATAACAGAAATAGGATAGACAATGATCTACAAACTATGATGCAAAATTGTTTAGCTCAAGCATCGCAACAAACTGCTGATCTAATTAAAAGGGAACTGGAACCAATGCAAACTAAAATAAATGATATATCAATGAAACTAAAATCAGACACAGAAGAAATCAAAGCAGAAATAGCGAAATTAGTAAAAACTTCAAACAACTTAGAAGAAAAAGTTGACAACTTAGACCAGGAAATGCAAGACATAAAATTAAGAACAGATAAAATAGAAGAGTCACTAATCTTATTAGAGATGGAAAAATCTGAAATCATCCTCAGACTTCAAAACATAACAGAACAATTAGCTAAAAACCTGAAGGAAGAACTAGTACACAATACTACAGAACAATTCAACCTGGGAAAAGAAAAGGAGATACAAAGCATCTATAGGAGAAATTCAGCTTATGCCAAAAGGCACAAAACACCTAGGGAGGTACATGTTACATTTTACAGAAAAACTACAAGAGATCAAATTTTACAAGTGGCAAATACTAATAAATTAAAGATTGCAGGAGTGGAAATTAGAATACTAAAAGATGTACTGTGGCGTGTAAGAGAGAAACGCCATAACTATGACATACTGGCGAAGGTGTTGAGAAAAAATGGTATACAATATAGATGGCTACTCCCAGAAGGAATGTTGTTCACATATAAATCTAAAAGATACAGGATAGATTCCATTTTTAAATTAGAAAACTTTCTAGACAGAGAAGGTGAAGACCTAGGTTGGCAGAAAGAAAGAAAGAAGAAGATGATGAAGAGGGGGAAGCCCAAGAAGGTGCAACATCACAAACTGATGTGAAGAGTGTAGACAAAAATGGGAAAGAGAAAAAAGGAGGAACAACTTAGATTTATAACTGAATCGCAAATTCGCACTAGATTACAACTTAAAAATATAGTAACACTAAAGAAAGACAAAAAAAGAGAATTAAAAAACTAAATTTACTATCAGTTAATGTCAATGGATTAAATAGTCCACAAAAGAGATGAAGAATTTTCCATCAAGTGGGTAAAACCCATGCAGATATTATATACTTTCCGGAAATGTACATTAAAGATGAACATGTAAAACACTAGTCCATTGGAGGGTTTGAATTTCCCGCCAAAGTGGCTATTTGTTGGGGCAGGGGGGAACTAGTGCCTGGGGCTTGGGGGCAGGACTTCCCTGGCAGCCAGCTGGCCAGAGGCAGATTAGAGCCCCCAGCAGCAGGGGAAACCCCGCCCAGATCTAGGGGCTGGCAACCCTACTTCTAGAATTTAAAAGCAGCATTAAAAATGACTCAGAGCATGAAACAAATTACAATAAAACCCTGAAAAACAAGCCACTATAAAGACAGGTGCCGAATAATAATCTGTAAAAAGAGGGTCACTGAAGCTAGCCAGTTCAAAATCCCTTCATTTCTGGCTCTAGATATTTTCTTAGGCATTGCCTTTATTTAACTATAAGAGCCAGAAACTTGATTCAAAAAACAAAATAACAAGGTGAGATTTTAGGGGCCTAACTACATGTTATGGTTTTTCCTTCCAATTGGGGCTCCACATGCATTGCTGGGGTGCACCCAGGTGCCCCCTTCTCAGCCATTTCAGGTGAGGAAAATGGTACAGGACAGATAATTGAAGCTTCCTCTCCCCACGTGTCATAGTTCTGGCCCAAATTGGGTTCACACATGCCTGAGATTAAATTCCCAGCATAGAACTCACAATAAAAATGTTATTACCTGGACCTGGGAAAGACACAGGGAAAAACATAATGTGTAGTTAAACCCTCAAGATGCTGGATTCTGTATTGGCACAGAACATGCATAGCTGTGCACAGCAGCTTCCTGAGCCTACATTTGTCTTTGTGCTGTGGAAAAAGGAGTGCAGGAAATGTCTCTAGAAGAAGAAGGTAGGTCACTCTTCGATGAGAAGGCTGAACTGAAGTCATAAGTTTCTACTGTAAAGTATTTCCTCCATAGGTAACACAACATTGCTTCATCCACATATCTGAACTGCATGTTCAATGATTCACAGTGATACGCATTTTGCATTGCCACTGTGATGCCCTACAAGATCAAGGAACAAACTTTTCTGGTTGGCAACTCGGTTTTGACAGGGCCCACCTTTGATCAGCCAGGAGCATCAGCTTCACCTGTGCTGTCTTGTGCTGAGACACAGACATATCTACACAGGACAAGCAAACATTTTGTTTAAATGAAAAGCTGCTTCAGGAGGGTACACTTAACCCTTTCCCCAGCCACTTTTCTTTCTTTGTTGAAAATGTTTATATGCCTGTCATTTTTTTTTTCCAAGTTATACTCACACTTCGAGGAGTTTCCCATCTGGTTACAAATAAATTCTATTTAGTTGTGCATCCTCAGTAATGATTTGCAGATGTAATTTACAGTTCTTGCAGTCAGCAACAGCAATTCAGAGAAGTCTGTGATTGTTTCCGCATTTCCTTTCTCTTTATCATCAGGTTGCTTTATTTATTTATTCAATTTATACCCCGCCCTCCCCGCTACGCGGGCTCAGGGCAGCTTACACGGAGGCACAAGCCAATATAAAACATCGTTAAAACCATTTAAAATATCAACAGTACAATAACATTATTATTAATAAAGTGCTCTAGCACCAGAAATCATGTTGTTAAATAAATGGGATGATTCCATCAAGGTTGAAGCGAGGGTCCTTACATCAATATTACTTGCAACATCCAGATTAACAATAGCCGCCGCTTGGAAATCTCCCACCCCACCAACGCTTACGGTATGGCATGACAAGCTCTGGGAACAGTTTGTCATGGCCAAAATAGCAGATTTAGGCCAAAGGTCTCTGCCATCAAATATCACACCACACATGAAGTTCTCAAGGCTATGGGCACCAGTTATAAAATATATGACAGAGCATGAAATACTTCCCTCAAATCCCAATTATCATAGGTGGTTGTTCCTGTAAAATGCCACAAATCCCAATCCTCAAATTAGCATATCAGAAACGTTCGGTCTCTATCACACTAAACCTTAACATGGCGCACTAAGACTCATGAGGTCCACTAAAGTAACCACAGGGTAATGTACTAACATAGAGTTAACATAGCAAGAATAGTTAAGAGCCGGGACTGTCATGTTATAAATTGTACTTTTCCAATGTTTACAATTATTTTCTTGTTGTAACCTATATCTCCCTGTTATGGCTATGTTTTATTGAGCTTTGTGCATTGTAAAAGAGTACAAAATAAAATATTAAAAGTCAAATAAAGTGCTCTAGTTGATTTCACATGATATTCCCCAAGATGGTGGATTACGATTGCTCTGCCAGTTCAGCGTCATCTGTTCTGGAGACGCTGATGTTCCTTATTCCAGGGCCAGGCTATGATGGAACAATAATGATGGTAGTGGCTCCCGTTATTTTCTGATTCCTCCTCAGAGATAGATGCATATGAGGTGGAGGAAATGGAAGGCTCTTCTGATGTATATGCCTGTTTTTCTCCTGACCAACTCAATGGGTTATAATAATAATAATATAAAAATAGAATAACCACTGAACAGACCAATCCCTGGTCATTCCAGAATGTGCTTTAGACTAAGACGGTACTGAGGGTAGACCTGGCTGGGAAGAATTAACCTGTCTCACAGGAACACACGGGGTGAGGTGGTCCTTCAAGTATGTGGGCCTCAGGTCATGAAGAGCATTAAAAGTAAGCACTAGCACATTGAATTGACCCAGGTATAAAAACACAGCCAGTGAAGAGACCTCAGAATCAGAATATTATGGCCCCACAAACTAGCCACTGAAAACAAACAGGCTGCTGCATTTTGCACAAGCTGAAGTTTCGGGCTCATCTTCAAGACCAGCCCCATGTAGGGCACATTACAGTAATCCAGACTTGAGGCTACTGAATAATGGATCACTGTGGCCAAACTGAGCATCTGCAGATTGGGACCCAGCTTCTTAACTAAATGAAGCTGAAAGAAATCATTTTTTCACTCATAGTCACAGTCACTTGTTTCTCCAACAGATCAGGATCCAACAAAAACTGAAGCTCTTAGGAGAGCTTTCTGGAAAAGCCATCAGTGGTAGGGAGAACAATTCCATTTATAGCTTCCTTCCAAACACCATCATATCTATCTTATCTGGGTTCAAGTTCAGTTTTTTCTCCCTCAGGCACCAGGCTAGGGCAGAGACAGAGACAGCAGCAGCTGGAGGCTTATTCAAAGTAATATATATTGCAGAGTGTCTTCTGCATATTAACGACATCAGCATATTGATAACAACCCACACCAAAGCCTTTGATGATCTCATTGAAGGGGCCTGCACATATATTAAGCAACATGAGGAACCTTGTGGGAAACTCCCCCCCTCCCATGTCAACTCCCAAGGGGATGATTCAACAGCCTTCACTGCAGCTGTTTGTGATTGGTCTGGTTAAAAGGACTGGAACCATCCCAACAATTTTCTTCACTCCACTGGACTCTTAACTTTGTTATAATACCATAGAGTCCATCTTTCAAAGCAGCCATTTTCTCCAGGTGAACTGATCTCTATCGCCTGGGGATCAATTATAATCCCAGGAGATCTCCATCCACCACCTGGATACTGGCAACCCTAGGCTGAATTTGGACCCAAGGGCCACTAGCTGCCAACCCCATGGTGCTGCTTTGGACTGAATGCATTAATACTGCATTAGTCTCGATATGGCATGCTAGGCTAAATCAATGCCATTGTGTTGCAAACAATAGCTGCTACCATGCCTTGTTTATTACAAGGAACAGGACAGACACGTCCCCATCTCCTGATGTGCAACTCTGGTATTTTTGTACATGTTCCTACAGCTCATCATTAGATAGGCCAAGTGACTTCAAAAACTTGCAACAGCTCTTTTGAAAAAGGACTCTGATGCATCAGGGTGTGAACCACGATGTAGGGAAGGACGCTGCACAACCCTCCTCACTTAAGCAATAACAGGTAAATGAGTTGTAATCATTAAGCAATCACAGGTAGAGGAGTTGTAATTCATGTGTTCATTTGGCAAAGGATTTTCTGTTCTGGAGGAGACTCTCCCTGACAGGTGCATGTGCAAAATGCAGCTGGGAACAGGAGCTATAGTTTAATTTGCCCCAGGCTACAGCTCCGGATCTGATTTCAGTGCCAGAGGTTAGCCCTGGAATATAGAGGCAATTGGATAATCACATGAAAGCCAGGAGGAATTTGATCCCTTCAGGACCAGGACAGACAACTGGCTGGCTTTGTGATATGCCCTTTTTGTGCAGTAGATTATCTGTTTGCTCTTTTATTATGGTATGAGGACCTTAGTTCTACCCATCCCATATACTGCGGCATTGCACTTTTGCTCACCACTACCTGATTCTTTGTTTACAGAAGTAGACAAAATAAATAGCAGTTGAATGGGAGATTAGCAGAGCCGGTCTAAGTAGAGTTACACCCTAGTTCTGTTGACTTCTATAGACGGATGTTAACTCTGCTTCTGATTTTACTATAAAGCAAATCCCTTTGTGCATATAATTTAAATTGCCACATGCATACTCTGTTCCCTTTCTGTACATGCAGATGGTTCATGTGCACATGCGAGCACCACTCCTCTGAAATCTCTCATTCATAAAAGCTATTTGGGGTGGCAAAGTTCTATTTACGCCAAAATCAGTTGGCCGCCTGAACTGCCATTCCAAAGGCGCTGCCTGCATTGGCTGGCTGCGTTGCGGGGTTCCACCCACACAAGTCCTGGCCACCAGCTTGCCCTCAGTATGCACGGAGCCGCCAGACAGAATGCACGGTCTGGTGGCTAGACGCTTGGCCGAGCCCCTTCCTCCCACCCCTGCGCCGGTCGTCATCACCCCTGGCCAACTCGGCAGCCAGCCTGCGAGCGGACGGAGGCTGGTGCACCGCTGGGAAGTGGGCGGAAGGGCCTCACTGCAATCCAACGTTATGGGTGACCTGGCCCCTTCACCAGCCGCGGGTTCGTCGGGACAAGCCTGGGCTTGCTGCCACCACGGCCGTAGTAGCTCGCTGAGGCATGCCGGCGGACAGCCTGCGTGTGGAAGGGGGCTGGCATGCCACTGGGGTGCACGGCCATCGAAGCAGCCTGGAGGCCCCCGGCCGCAGCCGTCCAGGAAGCCAGTCGCTGCCCACCAACCCTGGGGTCTGCAGGGGGGGAAGTGCGGGACAGAGGCCCCCTGTCTTTCTAGCGCCCGTTGTCTTCTCCCTACAAAGGGATTCCCTCCTAGTTAAATATGGCCCCGGTCACACGGGCAGGAAACTGCGGGGGAGAAGCGTGGCTGTTTGCCCTGGGGCAAACTACTGCGCAGTTACGCGATCAGACCTCCCGTGGACGTCCTGTGGAGGTACCGTGGAGGATCCATGGCAAGGGAGAGGTGCTGATCACAGGACAAGCCGGCGCGCAATGAAGAAGCGTGCGCCGCAGCAAACTGTTTTTGTGTGTGTGTACACGACAAATGCGCATGCTCCGTTGGGTGCGTGTGTTCATCCACAGAGACTTGGACAAAAAAAACCCACCTTATTTGCAAGGGGACATGAGCGGGCGCCGGATGCCACCGGAAACGCGATCAGACGCCCGCCCTTGCCCCGCAGTTTCCGGAAACTAGTACCTCCGAGGTACTAGTTTTTTGCCACGCAGTTTCGGCTGGAAGCCTCGGTTGTGAGCCACATCGGCGACCACGCTGTGAGTGGGTGGGGGCTATTGCGCTACCCGGCCAAAGACCTGTTAAGCTGGCCTAGAGGCCGCCGCATGCAGCACAGCCCCAGGGACTGGGGAGGGGGGGAGGGGGGCGGAAGGGCCTCACTTCAATTCAACATTATGGGTGACCTGGCCCCTTAACCAGCCGCAGGTTCGTCGGGACAAGCCCGGGCTTGCTGCCACCCCGGCCG